>NW_006285484.1:812614-829639 GCF_000327345.1 Myotis davidii
ATCTGTCCAGGACCAGGCCGCGAGGGCCCTGGGCACCGGCAGCACAACGTGAGTGTCCCCCCTCCCCCTACACCCCCTCTCTCCTTACACTCCCACCCCGTCCCCCCGCCCCAGGGAGTCTGTCCCCGCCCCAGCCACCCGTAGGGCCAGGGACGGCAGTGGGGTCGGGGTGCGGGCAGGGAGGAAGGGAGGGAAGATGGTGACCCCTGAGCACGAGTGTATCTGTGGGCTCGTGGCACTCACTAACCTGCCAGAGCCTGGCCTCATTGCCCCTTAGAGGAATGCGGTGATCGCCCTGCGTGCAGGGCTGTCCCAACCAGCGGAGGCGGGAAGCATATAAAGTGCTCACAGGCAGAGCACAGCTAGGGGCAGTGAACGTCAGCCTTGTCCTCAGTGGGATTTCATGTGTGTGTTAACGGGCCAGACTCCAGGAACTTCAGTTACCCTTGTTTTCAATGCCTGACGTTCTTTTCTTTTTCCAAATAAATGTCTTAACATCATTTACTTCAAAAACAACACATAGCCCTGACCGGTTTGGCTCAGTGGATAGAGCGTCAGCCTGCGGACTGAAAGGTCCCAGGTTCGATTCCGGTCAAGGGCATGTACCCTGGTTGCGGGCATATCCCCAGTAGGGGGTGTGCAGGAGGCAGCTGATCGATGTTTCTCTCTCATCGATGTTTCTAATGCTCTATTCCTCTCTGTAAAAAATCAATAAAATATATATTTTTAAAAAAACACATCTTGGCCCTTAGGACTGGTGATGTCACCTTTATACTATGTTGCCATATGTATTTGGGTTTTTTCCCCCCTGGACTTTCTATTCTATTCCACCACTCTCTTTATCAATTTCTGTATAGTACATCAATATAACTATATATATAAAAGCCTAAGCAACCAACCGACCAACCATTAGCTATGACATGTACTGACCACTAGGGGGCAGATGCTCAACGCAGGAGCTGCTGAGCTGCAGTCGCTTGGCAGCAGCAGTTCTCAGGTGATGCATCCAGAACCAGAGAGGAGGGCACCTGATTTCGGGGTGGGTCACCCAAGAACCACCCTCTCGCAATCCAGGACCCCTCGGGGGATGTCAGAGAGCTGGTTTCAGCCAGATCCCAGCAGGCCAGACTGAGGGACCCCACCGGTGCACAAATGCCTGCACCGGGCTTCTAGTTGGTTAATAGTATGATACAGGTTTCAAGAGTATAATCCTATGATACATCATCTGTATGTTGTATTGGATGCTCACCACCCTAAGTCAGATAGATCTTCTTCCATCACCATATATTTGACCCCTTTAATCCTTCACTACCCTTACCCCCTTCCCTCTAATAATCACCATACTGTTGTCTGAGTCTCTGAGTTTTTGTTTGCTTTCCTTATTTGTTCATTTGTTGCTTTCAGTTTTATATCCCACATATGAGTGAAATCATATGATTCTTAACTTTTTCTGTCTATTTCACTTAGCATGATATTCTCAAGATCCACCCATGTTGTCACAAATGCCAATTTTTAAGTGATTATGTATGTGTGTGTGTGTGTGTGTGTGTGTACATATATATGTATTTGTTTACTTTTCTGTTTGTTAATCCTCACCCGAGGATATTTTTCCACTGCTCTTTAGAGAGTGGAAGGGAGGGAGAGAAGGGGGAGGAGAGAGAAAGAAAGAGACCTATTGGTTGCTTCCCTCATGTCCCAGACCGGGCTGGTGATTGAACCTGCAACCCAAGTGTGTGCCCTTGACTGGAAATTGAACCCCAAGACCCTTGGTTGCAGCGCCAATGCTCTAACCACTTAGAAACACCACCAGACTTAGTTATATTTTTAATAGGCAGTTTTTCCCTATTCCTCTTGCTTTTCCCCTCAATTCCCCCTTCTCCCTTTCTCTTTAAAAATGTCTTATAATTTTTAAGGCTAACCATTGTGTGTAGTGACTAGAACCCTTAGAACAAAGTTAAATACCAACCCACAAGTAGCAGTTAGTGAAGTTACTCTGGAGAGAATCATAACTAAAATCCCCAAACCATTTGTTCACTGTTTCATCACATGTACTAACTATTCCAAGGATTAAATTCCAGTTCTTTCCATGACTGATAACTGAAGAAATATTGGGATAATTTGCAAGTAGGATCACTGCTCTTTATCTGATACAGTACCTACTCCAGATTGAGACTGGAAGATTAAGACTGGAATGTGGTAACGATGGTCCTTTTAAGCTAAGAACTCATTGTTTTGACACTGTACTTCTCTCCTTTGCTCTCTGCTAGCTTATTGATAAACTTGAGGGTGGGGATGAGTTTTCTAGTCATATTAATATCCCACTTCCTAAAATCATACCTGATACTAGAGACTCATAAAATTGAATTGAAATAGCTTTTAGTTATATTCTTCTTTGCCTTCTAAAGTCTTAATTTATTTACATTGTAGATGCGGAGAAAAACTTTTACAGGGTCTGAAAGTAAAGAAGCAAAAGTAACACCTAAACCAGAAAATTTAGTGCCATTTGGGGATGTGGTATGTATGATTTAATCCTTAGTAAACCCATATAAGTTATTTCTTACTTTACATTAAAACTAGTTAGTGTTTATTGTTTGGTAATCAAAAGTATGCATAGAAAATGGTACTTTCTGATAACATACTCATTGATTTGTTGCATTTTTATGAGTCAGAACAGCATTCTAGTGATCACTGAAATTATGGAAAACATCCTGATTCAAAGAAAAAAGTGTTTTCTATATTAGGGATTCCTAAAGTCAAGTTTTATAAGAATTATCTGGAATAATTTTTAAAAACATTGCTTCTCAGGCCCCACCTAAGACCTGCTAACTTAGAATTTGAGAATGGGGCCTAAAATCGGTATTTTATTTTTAATGGGGCCTAGAATTGGTATTGCTTCAGATGATTGCATTTATTGTCAGATTTAGTTACCTTTGAGCTACAGTTTAAAAATTGGCCCTTCACCTCTCTCATCCAAAAAATAATAAACCCCAGGGGGAAAAAAATCAAACACATATGCACAAACACCTAATATTTAGGCTGAGGAACAGAAAAATCTGTTTTCTGTTTTGGGTGCCACAGAGTATAGGACACGAGGATCTGTGTGCATTTAGAACTGCCATACGCTATGGTATTCTTTTACAGTTGTCTTTTTTGTCTGAGCCTTATTAGAGTAGTTAATAGCTATGAAATAAAAGGTTCTCTTATCTCTCTTCTGTAGCTCCTATTGTATATGAACTAGAGGCCCAGTGCATGAAATTTGTGCAAGGGTAGGGTCCCTAGGCCTGGCCGGCAATCAGGTCTGATCTGTAGGGTGACTGGCGGGGTGATCAGAGAATGGGAGGCCCCCTGCTGGCACCCACCTTAGCTGGCCTGGGCCTGCAGGCTGGGGGCAGCTCCTGCATTGAGCATCTGCCCCCTGGTGGTCAGTGTGCATCATAGCGATCAGTCGTTCCACTGGTTGTTCCACCATTTGGTCTATTTGCATATAAGTTTTTTATTATATAGTATACTAATACATTTTTTTGATTAAAAAACGTGATTAATTTAACATCACCTTTTTGGGAGGTAAATCGTAAGGTTATATTAATGTATACATTTTTGTTTTTACAAAATGACCATGGTGTGCATTTATCTGTATAATTATGTAACACTTTCTTCTATCACAAAGTTGGAGAATAAGCCTTCATTGTCTGAATCTAAATTTAGAAAAGATTCTTTGAAATCACTTTTGGCTATAAGCAATTTGGATGTCATTATGTTGACATAGTGATTTCCATAATCCATACTCTTAAATATGACTTCTACATCTTTTTAGAACTGACATTTTGAAAACCTTTCAGATCTCACTCACACTTTCTAACGTCATAGCTTGTATTTTCCTGATTTGAATTACATGTTGCTAGACATGCAAAGGCTTCTCCTAAACGCCCACTGGAAGTTGTTGACAGATGTTTGGCACGTAGTTGGTAGCTCCTCCCAATGCGTGATTTAGTCACGCCATTTCCTCTCTGAAAGTTCTGTGATTTGAGATATTTGGCAAGGTTTGCACATGTGTCAACAATGATAACAACATGACAACCATTACCTCTGTTACTGATAGTCACATCCCATTTTCAGAAAAAAAAATGTGAAAAGGCTGTATCTTAAAGTTGGACACAGAGTGCTTTTGTGTTAAGGACCCAGACAACAGTGTGGTGATGGCGGAGGGAAGGGGGCTGGGTGGAGAGGGCAAAGTGGGGGAATGGGGACATCTGTAATAGTGTCAGCAATAACAAAAAGAAACAAGAAAAAGAGTCGTTTTGTGAATAGCTTTCTGGTTGCTTTCCTGTTTTAAATGCATGTTTGAGAGTGTTTGGGGGTGAAGATATTGAAGATATTGACATGTTTTGGGCCACAGGTGGGTCTCAGATTCTGTAGCAACATTTGTTATCTGCAGTCTGTGAATGGTCATTATGGTATTTTTGAGTGTTAAATCTGTTTTCTATATTATGTGGATCATTATGTTAAAGTATAAAGAGCTATTGGAACATAGGGAAGATGAAGGTAGCTACCCATGGCTTCATGTTGAGATACTTGGCAGGCAGCCAGTGATTTGCATTGTATAGAATTATACAATAAAAAATTATAGCTATACTTTCTTGTTTATCCTCCTTATGTACAACCCAACTTTAAGAAGTAAACAATGATTCGTAGAATCACCTATGTCAATACCAGTTTAAATCTCCCCTACATTATACAATGGGCATTACCCCTCCTTTAAATTTGAAAACTTAGAACATTTCCTTTACCATAATATTGTGTACCTATATTTCCTTAAAAAGTAGATCATAATATTTTTCTTTAGGATTTCATCATTCAGATACAGTATTCTTTTTGTTGCTAATCCTCACCTAAGGACATTTTTTTTTTTCATTTATTATTAGAGAAGGTAGAAGGGAAGGGGAGAGACAGAGAGAGAGAAATACCGATGTGAGAGAGACACATGGATGGCTTGCCTCCTGCTCATGCCCCAACAGGCACTCGGGATGGAGCCTGCAACCAGGGTACGTGCAACCCTTCAGTCTGTGGGTTGATGCTGTAACGAATGAGAAGACTGGCCAGGGGAGATACAGTATTCTTTTAGTTAAATATTGGATGCTAATATCTTTTTCTGTATTGTTCTAAAGCCAGTTACATTTAAAAATACTTTGGGGCCATTTATATTGTTTCATAATGTTTAATATAATATTGCTGTTGCTTTTACTCTTTTTCTTTTTAAGCCAAATGTGGCTAAATATATTTGGCTAATCCTGCATATTACTTTCAAGTGTTCCTATACTCACTTTGTATTTAATTTTAAGGTTAAACACAAGATATAATTTTCTTCAACATTTAGAAACACTCTGTGTAAGAGAGAATGGATATTTCATAGCTCTTGACATATTATAGTTAACTAATTGTTGAATGAATAAGGTGGTTTTAGGATACTGAATAAAAAAGCTTATCTCAAGCAAGGCATATTTCTTATTATTATATGAAAGATGCTACATTTTACCACTTATTACCTAATATAAAATAAAAATGATTCAAAGAGTGATGGTTGGATTTAAGTTGGTAATGAACCATTGTTTAGTTTTGTATTCTTGTTCATTTTAGGTTTATCTTAAGCAAATCCTGCCTGTTTTTCTTCTCTGTTTCTGCTTTCTGGTGTTTTCCAATCACTAGAGATTTCTAGTGAGAAACAATATTTCAAATGAGAAAAACTAACAAAGTAGAGCTTTAAAAAATATGTAGTTTGGTATAGAGTAAATGGAAGAAAACTTACTTTTAAAATTTATTCACTGTGTTTTTATTTTGATTGTTATAGGTTGGCTGTCTGGCTATTCATGTAAAGAACTGCAGTCATTTTATACCTAAGAGTATCCTTTCTTTTTAAGAATCATGCTATGATCATATATCACTATTTCAGTTAGATATTACTACATTACAAGACACTGTAAGACTTAATGGCTTAGAATATTAACTGTGTTATTATTAATCACTCTATGTGCACTCACTGGGTGGTGCTACTGCTTCATTATCGCAGCTGAGGCTGCAATCACCTGGCAGGTCAGAAAAGCTGGAATATGTAAAATGCCTCATTTATGTGTCTGGTGCTTTAGTGAAAATGCCTAGAAGATTGGCATTATTTTTTTCTCTATTCATTTTAATTTTATATTACATTAAAAAACTATTTATCTTCATTACTGAAGTTGTTGGTGTCTCCTTAAATTTTGCACCCTGACTAGTGCCTTTCCTAGTCCCAGCCTGGTCAAGTCCATTGCATGTTAAAGAAGACACTGGTCCAGGCGAGACTCAAGAGCAGAGAACAAGAAATGTCGCTCTTGGATGTGGAGAGTGACAAAAAATTTTTAGCCATCGGTAACCCACCTCAATCACCATCTAAATTAAAGGAAAATATATATTATGTCTTCTTGGAATATATATTACTAATTCATTTCTAAGAAATAACTGTGCTTCTCTTAAAACGGATTTATTTATCTTGGTACCCTTAAGTAAGCTGAATACCTCTTCTTGGATTTATCATGGCATAAACCCAGTCTCATTATGAAGACTTGGTGTTTCTTTTTTATATAAGTGATTAGTGAAAAGAATTCTACATAAAGAGATTTTCGAAGATAATTAGTTAAATGATGAAAAAATATTGTTTTAATGGAGTGCTATGAAAAGAACAAGCCAATATAGTATAAGTGAGTATGTAGTGAATTAAAGTAGAATGCTGCCTTAAATTTTGTCCTAAAATTAAAAAGAAATTACTCTTAAATGACATATTTTTAAAATTTCTATATAATTATGCTTACCAAAAATTTTCAACTATATATTGTAAATGCTTATTTACCTTAAAATATAGAAAAATTTGCGAGGGAATTATAATGGGAATGTGACTATAAAAATATGAAAATTGATCTAAGAAAGAATCAACCTTTTCCTAGTTATATTGTACCTAACATTGATGGGCAAAAATACTATTTTAAAGGACTTTTCATTGTTTAATGTGTTCTACAATTACCTCTTTATTTATTTGATTGATTTGTTTTAGCCTGAATTGTTTAATAGATTAATTTTATAATGTGTTATTGTTTAATTACAACAAAATTTGCTTCCTAAATATGTGTTTTCAGCCGATGTACAGCATGAGAACAATTTTTTCATTCGTATCTCTATAAACAACATTGTGAAATGTACAAAACTATGTAGCTTGCTACCCCAAAATATACCATTTATCATTAATGAAAGGAAAACTGTGATTAAGTTTGATGAAGTGAAGTATTTTTCTGTACAGGTAATGTTGACGTTTTCTTCTAGATATAAGAATGCAGTTGTTTCAAATGTGCTACATTAATTATATCCCTTGGGAAGGGATAGGAAAGAAACAAAAACAGTACCCTTTAAAAAAATAAATAGGTTACTGTAAAATGCACAATTTTGGTGGTCTTTTTCCCTGAGATCTTACTGTATGGGATTTATCACACATGCATTTTTTCTGTCTTGCTCTTACCCTCCTATCCCCCCCATTGCCTACCCTGTCTTAATCCGTTTGGGCTCCTATTACAAATTACTGTAGACTGGGTGGCTTAAACAACAAACGTTTATTTCTCATCTTTCTGGAGAATGGGAAGTTCAAGATCAAGGTGATGGCAGATCTTTTGTCTAATGAGAGCCTGTTTCCTGGTTTGCAGCTGGCCCTCTGCTCATTGTTGTAGTGTAGCAGAGAGCAAAGAGAGATCATCCTTTTTGTGTCTCTTCTTATAAGGGCACTAATCCAGTTCATGAGGGCTCTACCCTCATGACCTAATTACATTCCAAACACCCCACCTACAAATACCATCACACTGGGGGTTCAGGGTTCAACATGAATTCTGAGGAGACATTCCGTTCATAGCACACCATTTTTTCTCATCTCCCCTTTTTCTTTTTTCTTATATAAAATCTCTCCAATTATTTTTGCATGCATTAATTTCTTCAGTCTTTATAATAACCCCCTCAAATATGTATACTCTCACTAGCAAAATGAGAGTATACATCTCTCATCAACAAAATGAAAACACAACTTACAAAATGGGAGAAAATATTGGCAAATCATATATCTGATAAAAGGTTAATATCCAAATATTTATAAATATATGAACTGATACAACTTAATAGAAAAAAAACAATTAAAAAAGGACAGAGGATCTGAAGAGATATTTTCCCAAAGAAGCCATCCAAATGATCAACAGGTACTCACCATCAGTAATTATCAGGGGAATGCAAATCAAAACCATAGTGAGATGTTGCCTTACACGTGTTAAAATGATTATGATCTAAAAGATGAGAAATTGCCAAAGTTGGCAAGGATTTGGAGAAAAGGGAAACTTTGTGCCTTGTTGATAAGAATGTAAATTAGTGCAGCCACTATGGAAAAACCTCATTTCTCATCATTGATATTTCTCTCTCTCTCTCTCTCTCTCTCTCTCTCTCTCTCTCTCTCCCTCCCTCTCCCTCCCTTCCTCCCTCCCTCTCCCCCCCCCTCCCTCTCCCTTCTTCACTGGTGAATATTTCCCTCTCTGTTTAGCCTGACAATTTTAAATTCAATATATATTTAAACTTTATTGTTGAAAGTATTACATATGTCTCCTTTTCCCCCCATTAACTCCCTCCAGCCAGCCCCTGGCCTCCCCACCCCAGGCCTTCAGCACCCTATTGTCTGTGAATAAAAAATATATTTTTTTAAAAAGAGTATTTACAGCCTAGCCAGCGTGGCTCAGAGGTAGCTGATCAATTATTCTATCTCTTCAATGCTTCTATCTCTCTCTCCCTCTCCCTTCCTCTCTGAAATCAATAAAAGTATATTTTAAAAATTAAAAATAGAATTATCACATGACCCAGTAATTCTACTTGTGGGTATTTATTCAGAGAAAACAAAATCACTATCTCGAAAAGATATCTTCACTCCCGTGTTCATTGCAGCATTATTTACAATGGCCAATACATGGGGGAAAAAACGTAAGAATCCATCAAGGATGAATAGGTTTAAAATATTTTTAATAAAATATTATTTAGTCATAAAAAAGAAAGAAATCCTACCATTTACACCAAAATGAATGGACCTTGAGGGCATTATGCTAAGTGAAATAAGTCAGACAGAGAAAAGCAAATAGTGCATGATCTCATATAAATATGAATCTTAAAAAAAACCCACCACCACCAAAAAACCAAAACCTAACTTGTATACAGAGAACAGATTGGTGGTTGCCACAGGTGGAGTTTTGGGGTGGGCAAAATGGGTAAGGTGATCAAAAGGTACAAACTTCCAGTTATAAGATAAATATGTTCTGGGTATCTAATGTATGGCATGGTGACAATAGTTATAATACTATATTGTGTATTTGAAAATTGCTAAGAGACTAGATCTTAAAAGTTCTCACCACAAGACAAAAATTCTAACTGTATGGTGATGGATGGTAACTAAACTTATTGTGATAATCATTTTGCAATATATACAAATATCAAATCATTATTTGCACACCTAAAAGAAATACAATGATGTCAGTTATATATCACTTAAATTTTTTAAACACTTAGAATCTTGGGGTAGGGAGGCATGAGATATTTTTCTAATTAGCAAGAGAGTATGGTTTTTAAAGGTGACATAGTAATGGTATTACAGGTTTCAAAGTTCCAAGTTGAGACAACGATGTCCATTTTATCAAAAAGTTTTTTTAAAAAAAGACTGAAAGGGATGTTGGATGTCTTTTGGTATTGGATATTTGGATTACTTAGATTACTTGGGTTGGGTATTGGATTACCTTTAATATTACAGTTTCAGTAGAGTGTTAAGGCTAAACTTCTGTATAGAGGTAAAAGAGAAAATGTAGCCCTGGCTGGTATGGCTCAGTTGGTTGTAGCATTGTCTTGTAAACTGAAAGGTTGCGGGTTCTATTCGCAGCCAGAGAATATACCTAGTTTGTGGGTTCAATCCCTACTCAGGGTGCATATGGGAGGCAACCTATGTTCTCTCATCTCTCTCTCTTTCTCTTTCTCTCTTCCTTCCCCTCTCTCTAAAATCGATCATATATCCTCAAGTAAGGATTAAAAAAAGAGAGAGAATGTAGGCATGGGTGTTTCAAAAAGACTGTAATTGACATTAGACATAAAGAAGATTCTGATTTTTGTGTGATTAGGGTATAAGTGACTGAGTTTGAAAAGTTATGACTAATTATATGAAAACTAATCATTAGACTATGCACATAATATAATATAGTTTATGGATGTATTTATTCAGAAGTTATATCCGAAATTCAGACTGAAAATTTAATGCTTCTTTCTATATGTATTTTCTATCAAGGTTCCCAGACGTCAGAATGATGCACGGAATAATATTTACCTGGATCTAATGCAATTTGATAATAAAGAAAAGCATATTTTGTTAGGGCGTGTTGAGGTACACCTTTATGAAGTAATTCAGGTATGTATCCAAATACATTTTTACTTTGGTATTACATTGTCCAGTTGGTGATTATTGTTAAGATTTACCTGTACCTGATGAATTCCTTTTGTTTATTATCTGCCTTCAAACTCATGTGCTCAGGAAACATTATCTCCCTCTGGCTGTTAAAAAAAAATAGAGAGAGAGAGAGAGAGAGATTTGGTTTATAACAGCGTAATGTTTTTGAAATTTTATGGCAGTGATACAACCTGAAAAATTAAGCATGTTTTATTACGCTTTCTGAAATATTTTAAAGTAAGACTCAAACCACTAACTCTACCTCTTAGTTGGCAGCATAAATTTAGTTTTTATCCTTAGCTGGGCTGCTTGCTGTCTGCCCTGTGCTTGTGTCATTTAGGAGTCAGCGAAAGTTTTGGACAGAGTTTATATACAGATTTTATGAGTCTTTCTCTTTTGCTTTCTCCTTCCTAGGAGTGTTCCCTCCCACATTACAAATTTCGAATAAGGAAAAATCAATGAATCCTTGGTGATGACAGAAGAGAGAGAGACTGGGAAGAAAAAGGGAAGCTTTTTATTTTTAAACAGAAGAATGCCAGTTATAAATGTAGAAGGAGTGACAAAATTACAAACTCACCATTTTTACAACTTTTTATAGTAAATAAATTCAGTCAAGAGTTGGCAGTGGGTCTAACCGGTTTGGGTCAGTGGATAGAGCATCAGCCTGTGGACTGAAAGGTCCCGGGTTCGATGCCGGTCAAGGGCATGTATCTTGGTTGCGGGCACATCCCCAGTAGGGAGTGTACAGGAGGCAGCTGATTGATGTTTCTCTCTCATTGATGTTTCTAACTCTCTATCCCTCTCCCTTCCTCTCTGTAAAAAGTCAAAATATATTTTTTAAAAAAAGTTAGCAGTGGTACTAGAAACATTAGGTAAAAGGTACTTGGGGAATAATATATTTGTATGGTGCCACACAGTAAGAGCCCACAGATTAATTATTACAAAGGGGAAAGTGCCTGTTCAGTAGAGAGATGTGGTGGCTACCACTTCAACCAAGAGCTTAAGCTTAGCATAGAGATTGTGGACAATTTAACACCTAACGTGGAACAATATGATGTACGCAACCTAGAAATTATTCTCACCAAAACGTTTAAGTACTAACCTGAGTCAGACCTACCTGACCTAACGTTTAGGGAAGAGGGAAAAGATAAATGATGACGTGGTCAGGTAAACGCATATGGGAGACATACCAGCGTTGCTTCCTTAAAAAGATAAGTCATTAAAAAAAAAATGGAGCAACTGTTCAAGATTAAAAAGAGATACAACAACTTTGAATACAAATTTGAAAAAGTTACAAAAGCCATTCTTGTGAAATTGAAATTTTGAATATATACTGCATATTAGATAAAATTCTAAAGTTGTTAATTCTCTGAAGTCTGATGCCAATACTGTGGTCGTGTGGAAGGCTATCCTCATCTTTACAGTATGCAGGGGGGAGTTGGACATTTAGGAGTCAAGTGAGATGACGCTGCAACTTCTAAATTGTGCGGTAAACGTGTATATGGACACACAGACAACATAAACGTGGCCAGCTGTTAAAACAGTTTAACACACTCGTTAAATTAGACGGTGTTTAATCCAGGGGAAGTGTATATTGGTTCTTATTATTTTGACTGATCCATGTTTCACTAACTGAGAATTAGTGATTAGTGACTGGAATGTCTGAAAGAGAGGCCAGATAGCATGAGGCTTAAAAGAGGAAAACTGTTCCTATCTACTTGGAAGCAGCAGAAGGGAGTGTGGAGGATGTCACCCCACCTCCTGACCTGGAGGTCGGTGGGCATTCACTGGAGTTCAGTGGTGAACCGGGTCTCAGGTAAAGTAAAGGGGGGATGTATAGTGGATCCGTTAAAGGTGGAACGTTGTTGCGTGGCTCAGTGGTTGAGCGTCAACCTATGAACCAGGAGGTCACCTTTCAATTCCCAGTCAGGGCACATGCACGGGTTGTGGGCTCGATCCCCGGTAGGGAGCATGCAGGAGGCAGCCTGTCAGTGATTCTCTCTCATCATTGATGTTTCACTCTCTCTCCTCCTTCCTCTCTGAAATTAATAAAAATATATTTTAAAAAAGATGTAAAGTTGTTAATCATGGAATGGGAATTTCACGAGTCGCGGTGGAAGATGCTGGGAAGGAAGGGAACTGTGGCGTGTTGGATTGGTGGGAGAACTGATAGCACAGCAGAGATGACCAGAGATGGTGACCTGGCTTAAAAGATCCCAACAGTCCCTGAAAGATGAGAGAAGCCCCCAGTTCTGTCAGGAGTCAGCTTAGCATGTAGGTTTATGGTTTTTGTTTTGTGTGTGTGTGTGTGTGTGTGTGTGTGTTTTTAAATTTATGTTTTAAGTAACCCTTCAATCACAAACTATAGAAATGATTCCTGAAAGTACTGTAGGCAGGTCCTTTAAGACTTCCAAAAGGAGGACCTATAACTAGCAGGAAGATTTTTTTCTAAAACAAATATAAATATTTATTTTTGGTTCAACCTAGAATTTTGATTTCCTTCCAAATATTCATTTTATTTGTAATTAGCTATTAAATTAGTATGTGCATTAAAATCATTATCTGATTTTTTTTAAATTTATGAAATGGTTTAGATTATATACATGAGTGAGTCTGTATTTAAGAATTTTATTTATTACTTTTTTCTAGAAAGGGTGCTTTACTGAAGAATTTCAAATGTTGAAGGAAAACACAGTAAGAGCTTTACTGAAACTTCCAAAGTTTTTGCCCATACTTAATTAACATTTTATAACTTTACTCTGATACTGTTTGTAGCCTCTATTGTTTTTATTCTTTTGGTATCCTGCTAGACACTGTTTGAATTAATGGAAATATATTAAATAGAAAGTACAATATTTATTCATAAAAACTTTATCTCCACCTTTAAAAAAAAAACTATCCGACTGCTAAATGGTGAATGAGAAATTGAGAATCATTGGGGAAGAGAGCAAGATGCCTTCACTGCTCCTTTGACTGCACAGCCTCAGGATCCTCCCTTGCAGAGGAAACTGTACTTTTCTCCTTGAGGAGTTTCTGAAGAGTTGTTTACAGTTCTGACTTGAATTTCTTTTTAAGTACTTATAATTGTTATCTTGACTAATTGCACTTCTATTCAGAGAGGCTTCTGCTGCCAATAGCAAAAACAGGGACAAGGACATAAAAAATAGAATGATGACTGGTTTGGCTCAGTGGGTGGAGTGTCTGCCTGTGGACTGAAGGGTCCTGGGTTCAATTCTGGTCAAGGGCATGGAACTCGGTTGCAGGCTTGATCCCCGGCTCTGATTGGGGCGCGTGCGGGAGGCAACCAATCAATGTGTCTCTCTCACATTGATGTTTCTCTCTCTCTCTCACTCCCCCTCCCTTCCACTTTCTCTAAAAAAAAAAAAAATCAATGGAAACATATCATGGGGTGAAGATTAACCAAAACACAAACAAACAAAAAACCAGAATGATGGACATTTGAGGTTATAACCTCTGACACCCTCCTTTATTTTACATATTAGCAAGCTGAGTTCAGTGTCTGAATCAAAATATTATCTGAAAATGGAAGTGGAGGTGAGAGAAGTGTGAGTAAATACTTTAAAATATATATATACATGTATATGAATATATACATACATATATATGTATCTCTGCATAATCCTATTAACAATTATAAATTGATATTCTCCATATTTTAGTCATATAACATTCCTAACTTTAACCCAAAAGTTTTTAAAATTTCAGTAATTTCATAGATTTTTACTAAGATTTCCTTGTGTAAATGTGGGTTTTTTTATTAGCTTGTTTTTGTTTTGTTTGTAAATCAGGAGATTCATGCTTTGGTTTTTCTAACTTATAAATTTGTGAAGTAAAAATATCACTTGTTATCACTTCTTTATTAAAATATTTTTCTGATCAAACAATAAAGTAAGTTTGCCACATGTTTAGTTTGTCTGCAGGATGGAGGTGGACTTTATGTTCTCCTATGGAAACTTTGGTTATGGATTTTCACATCAGGTTAGTTCCCCTTTTGGCAGATATTTAGTGCTCAGTAGATATTAGTTCTTTCTTCCTATTTTAATTTCTTTTCTCCTTATATGTATTATTTAAGGCCTATTTTATAGTCCTGGAGAATAGTAGTATTAGGGTGAACTGTAACTGTCGTTAAACAGTGTTAAAATATACTTACCATTTTTTTCAGTTAAAACCTCTTCAGAAAACTGTTGAGCCACCTATGTTTATGAATGTCCCACCACCTCCGGAAAGAACAGACCCTGTGACGTAAGTGTTTACGTTTACTAACACTGTCAGATCATGTGGCTTTTCAAACATTGAATCTGATCGGTGAGCATTTTGGTTGTTAGGAAATGGCCAGAATGGGTTAGACTCCAAGGTAAAGAGAGCAGTGAATTGTTTTGCTTACAAAGGAGGAAGAAAATTTGAGTTTCTGGTTACAGTCCTGAAGAAAGCTGGTGAGGAGGCCTGGAGATAAGAAAAATAAAGGAGGCGGGTGACAGCTTCATAGCTGAAGGAGGGAAGGAGGGGGTGGCCTGATGAGGGGTGGCCAGTGGGATATTCCTTCTGGAGAAAGAAGTGAGGGACTTTTAAGATCAAGATGTCTAATAGTTTTTAGTTTTCTGCTCTGCAGTATAGTAATATTTACCTGACTTCCACACACTCCAGTGTTACTTCCAAATCAAGCCAAAAGTTTGTCTATGGTCAACAAATGCCATTAGCATTTTACCAGGATAACTGCATTAGGGAAAGGAAATAATCCAAGTTTTCAGAGTTACTGGACATTGGCTTTGAGCCGACATGAATTTCAAAAGGTCCAACACATCGCTGATGTTGACCAGTCAGAGCAGGGGCTTATGAAGGTCAGGTAGTCAATGGAGTTTTAACTCTGATCCATCCCACAGTGGGCCTAGTGGGTCCCCAAACCCAGCCACGAATTATTTCCCTCATTCCAGAATACATAGTTGAAAGAAATATACTCAGCAGTTGATGAATTCATACGTTGGTTCCCTGACCTGTGGAATGAGGGATATTATGGGAGGAAGGGTCAAATAGAAACCACTAGAGTGACCTCTACCCAGGAAAATAGTAAACCAAAAGCAACACCACATTCCTCAAGGGATTGGAGATTAGTGCCATCATCAAGGACTTGAAAGATCCAGGAGGTGATTCCCATCATATCCCCAGTCAACTCGCTTATTTGCCTGTGCAGAAAGCAGGTGGATCTTGAAGCCTGACAGTAGATTGCTGTAAGCTTAACCAGATGGTGACTCTGCAGCTGCTGTTCCAGATGTGGTTTCTTTGCTTGAGCAAATTAACACATTCCCTGGTACCTGGGATGCAACTATTGACTTGGCCAGTGCTTTTTTCTCCAGGCTTGTTAATATAGACCCGTGGTCGGCAAACTGTGGCTCACGAGCCACATGAGGCTCTTTGGCCCCTTGAGTGTAGCTCTTCCTAAGCCTTAGGAGTACCCTAATTAAGTTAATAACAATGTATCTACCTATCTAGTTTAAGTTTAAAAATTTTGGCTCTCAAAAGAACTTTCAGTCATTGTACTGTTGACATTTGGCTCTGTTGACTAATGAGTTTGCCGACACTGATATAGACCATCAAGCAGATTGCTATCAGCTGGCATGGCCAGCAACACACCTTCACTGTTCTCCCTGAGGGGTGTATCAGTTCTCTAGTCCTATATGTCCCAATTTATTTCACAGGACTCCTCACTTTTCCCTTTAACAACTTATCACCCTGGTCCAGCACAGTGATGACATTGTGCTGATTAGATCAAGTGAACAAGAATTATACTTTTTTTTATTTTTTAGTTCCAGGTGTACAGAACAGTGGATAGACAATTATATAATTAACGAAGTGATCCCCCTGATCATTCTAGTACCCTCCTGGCAGCATACATAGCTCTAGACTTATTGGTGATACATTTGCATATCAGGGTGGGAAATAAATCTGACAAAATTCAGGTGCCTTCTACCACAGTGAAATTTTAGGAATCAGTGATATGGGGCTTGTCAAAACTTCTCTGAGGTGAAGGGTAAATTGTGTCTGGCCCCTCCAAAACAAAAAAAGAGGCACAACATCTAATGAGCCTCTGGATTTTTGAGGCAACACATTTCTCATTTGGGTGTGCTACTCTGGCCCATTTACCAAGTGATCTGAAAATACAGTGTGTCCCCCCAAAATGTATACATATTTAACAGCTGATAGCCCACTTGATGTTTCTTTCTTTTGAAATTTAACCCATTGGAATGAAATATTATTCAAAGTGTATGTACAAATTTTTTTTTGGGGGGGGGACACCCTTATATATCTCAAATATCTTTTTTTAATTTATTTTATTTTTTTAAATATATTTTTTATTTTTTTTACAGAGAGGAAGGGAGAGATATAGAGAGTCAGAAACATCGATGAGAGAGAAACATCGACCAGCCGCCTCCTGCACATCCCCCACTGGGGATGTGCCCGCAACCCAGGAACATGCCCTTGAT
>NW_006285484.1:831058-854239 GCF_000327345.1 Myotis davidii
GGTGGGCGCTTGGGCCTTCTCTTGGAAGTTCTGGGTCTGTCTGGCCCAGCTGCAGTTAGGTAATTTCAATTTGCAAAGGGCCAGGCCTTTCATATGCAAAAGCCTCTGTGCACACCTTGGGTGTGGGGGTGTCTCAGGGGATCAACAGGATGGAGCAAGCAGCTACATCTGCTCCCCAGTCCTACCCTAAGAGGCCCCATGTCTCATTGTCCTGGTAACAGCTGCAAGCACCTCTGAGAGAAAGCCACCCTCAAGCTCGCCCGCTGCCAGACAGTCCAGTTTCTTCCCATATGAGTCCTGGGTCCCCAGAGACTTCCTGGTACCGGAGATCAGAGCCGTCGGGAGCTTGTGACTCCCTCCGGATTCAAAAAGACAGCCACGTCCTCAGGTGCCAGACCCTTTCCGCGCGCGAGCCCCTTACCTCTGCACTTTACTTCCGCAGCTCCTCTGGCTCTCAGTGTGCTTTTCTTTCCTTCTAGTTGTAGAATTTACACTCAGCCTGCCTTCCTGTGGTTCTGGATGATGTCCGTTTTGTGTTTTTGAAGTATTATTCAATTGTTGTGGGAGGCAGCAATTTCCCGGTGTTTATCTATGCCGCCATCTTAGTTTCTCAAATATCTTTATTTTGTTCCCTCTCTTACCTTCTTATCATTTAACATAAGATATATTGTCTTTACATCATAATAATGAAAAATTGTTAACCTTGCATTATAGAATTTAAGTTTCAGGATAGCGAGGAGAAGGGTAAAGGACTTTGCACCTCCTCTTCTGAGGAAGAGGCTAGTGAGTTTTTGGTTGTGTGTAGGATAGTTGTAGCAGATTAGGAGGAATTATGACCTTGTTATTGTTTTCAGTTGGTGACTATGTTTTAAGAAAATGTTTATGGGTGCCAAGTTGGCAAAAGGTGGATGTGGTATTAAATTTTATGTATCAATTTGACTGGGCCATGAGATAGAGATTAGGAGTGAGGTCCAGGCTCAAACACTTTCTATTTCTCTTTAGAACTTTAGGTCCTTCCTTCCCACTCTGCTGCCCATGATCTTAGTAGTAGGAGTACTCATAGAGCACTTCACTGGGGATTTCTGACTTTGTCTTCTTTTCTAGCTTGTCCTTTGATGGCACAAGGTAGACAGGGTGAGCTTACAGTGTAAAAAAGAGAAGGATTCTAAAGTGATAGCTACCAGCGGTTTTAGAAGTGTACTTTTGTATAATTTCAATATTTAACTTTATTGCCATTTTGCAGAAATATTATTATACCACAGTCAATAGAATATCCAGCATTCTTATCCCCAGACCTGAAAGTTACTGTTGGGATGCCACCTCCGGAAGCCCAACCCAACCAGCCCCCTGCAGTGCGACTTGAAAAACTTCAGCAACAACCTCGGGAAAGGTAAAAAACAAAATAAAAAATATTTAAAATATTATGTATGTGTTACTTGTATATTAATATTTTCCTTTGAGGCATGGGCTTGCTATTAATCTGAATCTTCATCGTGGTTATATTTCATGGGTTCAGAGGCTATATCTGAGTTTTGCTTATCATATTTAGGTGTTTTAAAAAGTCAGTGCTATGGCAAGAAAAGAAATAAGAACTCATAAGGTAGTGTCAAGAAAATAAAGAGGACACCCTAACTGGTTTGGCTCAGTGGATAGAGCGTCAGCCTGCCGACTGAAGGGTCCCAGGTTTAATTCCTATCAAGGGCATGTACCTTGGTTGCGGGCACATCCCCACTGTGGGGTGTGCAGGAGACAGCTGATCGATGTTTCTAACTCTATCCTTCTCCCTTCCTCTGTGTAAAAAATCAATAAAATAAATTTTTTAAAAAAGAAAATAAAGAGATAAACTAAGGCTAGGTAAAAATTGTCAAAAAGATTAGCTTATTCAGGAATAACAGAGGACATGCAAATTGTAACAAGCTATAAGTAAGTCATTTGAGGGTTTGGGGTAGACTGTATTTATGGACAGGGAATGTAGAGTTTAGAAAAATAAAAAACAAATGGAGACGAGCTTTGAAAATTCCCTGAACTGAGAAAACCAGTCAGCCAGTCATACAAACAGCTCAATTTAACTATTTTGCAAAACCAACTTGATTTGGGTCATTTCTTGTTCATGATCTGGGAACCATAAAACTTCCCAGGTTGATATGAGTGAGGCAACCCTGGACTAATTTCCTATCATTTAAGAAAATTCCAATATTTTCAATTTTCTGTAAATTAGGGATTTATAGGAAATCAGTTTTTCAGTCCTTAAATTTTGTTTTTCTGAGTTCACATTGGTGAGATTTTTCATTTTGTATCCTTTGGTTCCATTTAGATTGAAATTCTTTCACAGGAGGAAATATAATATTTGCTCTGCCTTCTGACTCAACAATGGAATCTTTAGGCCTCTCATTCTCTGCTCTGTAGTTCAGTCTAGGTATTTTCTTCTGACCTATTTACAGTTCACTGGTTCATTCTTCTTTGTACCTAATCAGCTGTTAAACCAATTGAATTCTTAATTTCAGTTTTCTTCTTCTTGGTTGTGGAATTTCCCTTTATTATATAGTTTCCATTTCTCTACCAAAGTTCTCAGTTGTAGTTCTTAATTTTTTTGAATATATTAATCATTTCTCCATTATCTGGATCTCCTCCTGTAAGTTTGTTTCTATTAATGACTTTTTTCTTATAGTTTTCTGTCAAATCTTATCATATACCAAGTTGTTTTTATCAAGTGCCAAACATTGTACTTGAAAATTTATAGAACTAATTTGAGACTTTTGGGTGTATATACTTTCAAAGAAGATATGCATTTGCATCTGGCAGCTATTATGAATAATGCTGCCATGAATATTCATGTGCACATTTTTATGTAAGCATATGATTTTAATTTGGTGAATACTCCATATGTGCTTGAGAAGAATGTATATTCTACTGCTGTTGGATGGAATGTTTTGTAACTGTTAAGCCAATCCGATATACTATATAGTTTAGGTCCAATGTATTCTTAAACAATATATTATTGGTTTGCCTCTTTTAGAACTTTTAAAAATGGATCATACTATATGTATTCTTTTGTGAATCTACCATATTTTTCTTGCTTTTTAAATCTATAACTCTGTCTTTCCTTTCTTTAGGCTGGAAAAAATGAAAAAAGAATATAGAGATCTGCCTACATGGAGAGAAAAAGCTTCGTATTTAGAAGGAATTCTTAACCCCAAATCGGGACCTAATGAACTTAAGGTAATTAACATAATATGTTCTCCCATATAGAACTTTTAATAATTTTTATTTTAAAAGATGATGATAATTAAAAGTGATGATCAAGAATTATTTATGTTCTTGATATAAAAAATGTTATTTATGGTTCATGCACTCTACTACTTTGATAATGTGACATTCAATAAATCTTGATTTATAATTTATAAGGTTTAGTATTTTAACAGCTTGTTGAGATATAATTTGTATAGTATATAATTCACCCATTTAAAGTGTACAATTCGCCCTAGCCAGTTTGGCTCAGTGGATAGAGTGTCAGCCTGTGGACCGAAGGGTCCCGGGTTCCTTTCTGGTCAAGGGCACATGCCTGGGTTGTGGGCCCGATCCCCAATAGGGGGCGTGCAGGAGGCAGCCAATCAGTGATTCTCTCTCATCATTGATGTTTCTCTCTCTCTCTCCCTCTCCCTTCCTCTCTGAAACCTCTCTGAAATCAATAAAAATAAAAAAAACATTTTAAGACAAAAAAGAATGTTACCTTCTCTCAAAGCATCAATACAAGATTACTTAAAAATATAATAAAGTGTACAAGTCAGTCACCCTTAGTATATTCACGGAGTTGTGTGTCCATTGTTATAATCAATTTTAGAACATTTTCATTACCCTCCCCCCAAAAAAACCCACACCTCTTAGACTACATCCTTCAAGTTCCCATGTTCCTTAGCCTTATGTTCAGCCTCTGTAGGTTTGCTTGTTTCAGAGATTTTTTATAAATGAAATCATACAATATATGACTTGCTTTTTTAACTTAGCATAGTGTTTTCAAGGTTCATCTTTGTTGTAGCATGTATCAATACTTTAGTTCTTATATTGCCAAATAATATTCCATTGTATAGATATACAGCATTTTATTTATCTATTCTTCAGCTGATAGGCATTAGGTTGTTTCCACTTGGTAGCTATTATGAATAATGCTGCGTATGAACATTTATGTACAGGTTTTTATGTGAGCATATGTTTTTAATTTGGTGGTGGTGATGGGGGATATACATGGAGTGGAATTGCTAGATCACATAGTAATTCCCTGTTTAACTTTTTTAGGAATTACCAAACTGCTTTCCACAGCAGCTGCACAATTTTATCTTCAACTAGCAATGCATGAGAGCTCAACATCTTCTCCAACACTTACTTTCCTTTTTAAAAAATATAGCTGTTGTAGTGATTTTGAAGTGGTATCTCATTGAAGTTTGATTTGCATTTCTCTAATGACCAATGATGTGAGCATCTTGCCATGTGCTTACTGGTCATTTGTATGTCTTTTTGGATAAATGTTTATTCAAATCCATTGCTAATTTTAAAAACTGTGTTATTTGTATTTTTATTGATGAGTTGTAAGAGTTCTTTACAAATTTAGACCCTTATCAGATATATAAGTAAGGTTTAATATTTAGAAATGTAATCTAACCTCTATTTTTATCTGGCAATAAGGATTCACAGGGATTTCAGTAGAGAGGTAAACCAATGAAATGAAATGGTAGTTATAACACATTAGCATATTCATGATTTTTAATACCTCTGCTATAATTGGGCAGAGTTCTGCTGCTATGGAATAAATTGATTAGCATTACCAAAGTGAATGGATATTTTAGGAAAGTTTTGGGGGTTCTTTATTAAAGGGACTATGGACTTTGGGTTCTTATTGAAAAATCAGTACTTTATAAGTGTGATTACTCTACCTTATAATTCTTCTTGGAATTTTGTAAAGATCCACATCACTTATCAACTCATAGGCCTTAATGTATTTTAATAAAAAGGTCATCTGTTTTCTCTCACAGTCCTTGAAGTTACATTATGTCATTTATCTTATAATCTTTTTCTCTCATACAATCATCATTACTAAATACCCTATCAATTCCTGGGTTTCCTCTCCCTGGACTTTCAAGTCCTAGCCAGATCCACCTCTTTAAAATGGTGCTGTTCGGTTTGCTGTTCTCACAGACCCATATCCTTCTTGTCTTCTGTACATTAAAAATATGTATTAAAAGTTATGAAGGCAGAGAAAAATGTTTAGCTCTTTAAACATTTGTCTAATATATTTATTTTCTTCATTTTTTTTTCCTTCTAGGGAAGTAATATCTATGAGGTACCTGAGAGCCAATTTGAAAAGAAGCCTGAAGATACTGTAACATCAGGTTAAGAAACTAGTTTACTTTTTATGTTTATTATTAAGATAATTAAAAACAGGGTAGCTATATCACAAATATAAAATTAGTAATTTGCTTTAAGTGGATTTCATATTTTTATAGGGAATAAATATGCCTTTCATTATAGCTTAAGTACATAGTATTTCTTTTGTAACACTCCAAATAAAAGACTTAGACTTAATTCAGTTATTTTAATTTTTAATGTTCCTTTCCTATTTTAAGGACAAGAAAAAAGTTAAATTTTAACTATGACCTATGAACAGGAATTTTAAACATTGTTAACTGTAGAGCTATTGTCTCTCTTATGTAGAGGTGTGTGTGTGTGTGTGTGTGTGTGTGGTGTGTGAAAGAGAAAGGGGGGAATGAATTAATTAGCATTAAATTTGCAAACATACCACAATTATCAGTAAGATATTTAATTAATGGAAAAAACTGTCATGCAATCTTTTTGAAAAAGATCTCTGTAAAAAGCTTTATTTAGAAAGTTAAAATTGATGCATAATACCATATCTTTAACATCTTAAATTCTGAAGGTATGGATTAAGTACATTGTTATAAGACTGGTCACAGGTGACTTTTCTACTTCTCTACCTCTCCTTCCCTGGCTGCATCAGGCACCTCTGTATTCCTTTCCTAACCTCTGGTCAGCCGCCTGGCAGAGCTGCTGCATCTTTTGCTCACCCTTCGCCTGAAACATTCACCTTTTAGGTGCAGAGGAATCACATTTCTCTCGGCAGTGTCACTGCTTAAGAAGGATACCTGCCTCTTTCACTCACTGGTGGTGGCCATCTTTCCTTTTTTAATTAATTTTTCCCACTTATCCAAAGAGCTTATTTCAAGTCCCATTGAATCATCTAGTGACTTCTTTCCTTTTGGTATTCCTATGGTTTCCTATAGTTATCGCGAATATTTATTTATTTCCTCACCCAAGGGTATTCATTGATTTTTAGAGAGAGTGGAAGAGGGGGAAAGACAGAGAGAAATATCGATGTGAAAGAAACACATTAATTGGTTGCCTCCTGCATGAGCCCCAACCAGGACCCAGGCCAGGAAGGAGCCTGCAATGGAGGTACGTGCCCTTGATCAGAATCGAACCCATGACCTGTTGGTCCATAGGCCAACACTACCCACTGAGCTAAACTAGCGAGGGCATAGCTAACATTTATTGATCACAGTGTTATAGGCACTTTACTTGGGTTCTATAAATCAATCCTCACAGCAGTCAATTGAGGGCAACTATTACAGTAGGTCCTCGGGTTACGACAGAGATCCGTTCCTACGGCGCAACATAAGGCGATTTCGCCGTAAGTCGGAACCCACCTACATAAGCACCTACGTCACTCACAGGGGGCACATACACAGCAGCAATGAAGTGAAACAGTAAAACAAATTTAAAAGAAAGATAATTCCTGACCTTTACTTGTGGTAAGTAAATAATAAAAAACATGAAGCACATGTACATACGTCAAAATGACAAAACTTTTTTTTTAATAAATAAATGGGAGATGGCGAAGTAACCACGAAACAACGTACGTCGAGTCCAACGTAACCCGAGGACTGTATTAATGACATTTTGACAGATGAAAAACTGAGGATCAAACCAATCAGTGGTCACATAGCCAATAAATGGTGAGGATTGAGTTTGAGCATTTAACCATATGGTTGCTCACATCTTACAGATATTTGTGTCACACCTACAAGATATCATTAGCTTATTTTATATGTGAGAAAGGCAAGGCTCAGAAAAATGAGCTGAGCACAGTCATGCACTAATAATGACCATGTAAATTTTTTTTGCTAGACTTCATTCCTTTGTATCTCAATTCTTTATTCCCTCTCTCTCCTTTCAGGTTTTCTTTTTCTCTTTGCTAAAATGTATCCTTCGTATTTCTAGAAAAAGTTCACAAGTGCTTCATTCAGCCTCTCTTGAATGGTCTTTTGCCACTCTTTTTCCAATCCCAACTTTAACACTGACCATCTGGGATTTATTTTATTTCCTTTTGACTTTTAGCAAAATACACTGAATGCTTGTTTTTATGTCTTTATTGGTGGATCTGAAATCTCATTACTTTACATGTTTTCATTTTACCTTCACACTTGTACATTCTCCCTGATCTTCCAAGAGACTCATCAGTCTGTTTTTACTAAATAGTGTTTGTTTGAATAGCTACCTTGATTTAAATTGTTCTTCATTCTTGGTGAAAAAAATATTATAATAAGAATTTATTAGTTTACATAAAAATATGTTTATTTTCTATATAATAAAATATTCTGTTAATTTAACAGATATCTCTCATATAAATAAGGAAGTTGAAACTATTCCAGCTGAGGTAAGGGAACTTGGAAGACAACTTCTAATAGTCATTATTTTTTAAAGGGATGAAATATTTATAAACGAAGAAATATTTACAGGTGGAAATAAAAGCACTCAAAAAGTTATTCAGTTTATCCTGTTATTTTTGTTATGGCAATATCGTTACAGTTACATGACTTACTTAAGTAAAATTATACTCTTAAAAGAGAAATTTTAGCATAAAATAGTAACATTTAAAAATATCTATGAAGATAGGGGACAAAAAGAAGGGGGGCACATAAAAGAAAAAGCATCAAGTTCTGCACAGTGACCTTAGAAATGGGTGCCGCAGACCTAACCACATTCTTTACTTTTTCTCTACGTAATAATAATCTATATATTATAGTAGAAATAGAGTTCACATGATATTATTTGCTTTTTATCTAATTTTACAGAAGCACACTCCATAAAGTAGTGAATTCCTTTGTAAACCAATAAGAAATAAAAAATTCTTCCCATTACTTGACAAATGGGATTTGATGATTTTTACCTTTGGGTCAAATATCTGTTGAAGAGTTAATATGTACTATTTCCCTCAGTCCAGGGAGAGAGAGGGGGGCAGGGGGAAAGATAGAGAATTTTTCATACATCTCAATTTATTTAGTTTAATAGTCCTTTATTATAAGATACCATTCCTTGTACTATTTTGCTGTTAAAATGCCCTTTATTTTGTATGTTGGTGATAGTATAACAGTAAAATGTTATACTATCTTCTTTTTTGAGATGTTGCTGATTTATAACATCTGAATATATGAGACCCACTGATTTATAAAGTAGTATGATCATTGTTATGGAGAATAGTCCATGTTTTCAGGCAAGTAGAGAATTGCTCAGTTCTTTTATAAGGACTGTAATAATTTACAAATATTAATGGTAACTTGTTATGATAAAGGATAAGGGTACAAATGATTTTAAGTCCAGTTTTATTAGTTTTAAATATTTCTAGTAAGTAATGATTAATTGGTAGCTTGTTTTATGGATATATTTTTTAGTTACTAGGTAATGATGATCAGAAAGGCCTGACTCTACCAACTCTGAACCAGCAGGATGGAGATAACTCAAAGGCGTTTGGTCCTAAAAGGGATGAACCAGCAAAACAAGGAGCTGCTCAATTGTTCACTATTCCTAACCTGACAATAACCGAAGGGAACAAAATGATACCTTTAGAGGAACACCAATATGAACCTGTAACAGACAGAAAACTGCATACCAAACCCTTGCAACCAGAAGGAAAATTATTGGATAAACGTCCAAGCATTTTAAAGCGAGAATCATCTACATCACAGGTAATGTTGAAAAATATTGCTAATAGTAAATCCAAGTAGAATAAAGGGGGAATTTAAATTCATCTCCAACAGAAATTGGGTGGGAAAATAGCAATCTAAGCTTAGCTAGAAGGAAGAGGGTATTTGCCCTCATCTTAGAAGTATAAGACTGGGAAAAACCAAATCAATTCACTTAAAATAACAAATTAAATACAAATAAATTGAAAATGTCTCCAAGCGGAAGTGTGTCTAAGTATAGTAAACATTCCTACCCTATTTATACTCATCAAGGAAAGAGGAAAAATAACGTATAACAGTTTTATTAAAAATTTACACTGAAATAACTTTCCAGGCTTCTAAGTATTCTTTAAATTTACATTTTGTTATTGTTGTTATACTTTCAGCTGAATTTTACAACAACCTATGGGACTAGCTTCTATTACTGGTATCTCTGATCACTTTGCTTTTCCAAGATCCTTAGTCTCATACTCTACTGCACCAGGTTTAGGCTTGAGATACAGAATTTCAACATCTAAATCAGATCAACATGTAAGTCAGCCTCAAGAAAGAGGCTTCCTGAGTATGGCTTCTCTGTGAACTGAAGATACCAGTTATCTGTCCCCTGCATACATGAGTGAGACAGGGTCAGGAAACTGCCATATTCTGAAGGTGGAGGAAGGGGAAAGTGAAGGCGGTGAGTGGGCCATACCAACTCAAACTCCTGGCTCTGTCCTTGGGACTTGGCTTTACCTTCTGAATGATCCTTTTTCCCCCTAAAAATGAGCTTATATTTGTAACTGAGTTGTTTTGTAGCTCATATCTTGTCTGTAGAAAGCTGTAAGTTCATACCCTCTTTTCACTTTATTTTTTATTTTTTTTTTCAAATTTTATTTTTTATTACAAAGGGTATTACATATGTGTCCATTTTTTTCCCCGCCCTAGACAGTCCCCTAGCCTCCCCTATTCCCCAGTGTCTTATGTCCATTGGTTAGGCTTATATGCATGCATACAAGTCCTTTGGTTGATCTCTTACCCCCCTACCTCCCGCCCCCGAACCCTCCCCGGCCTTCCCGATGCAGTTTGACACTCTCTTTTCACTTTAAATTGTCTCTGTTCCTTTCAGTCCAAGATGCTATGGTTATCTTAAAGATCTTGTGAGCTTCCTATGTGTCAAATTATGACCCCAGCCAAATGTTACATCTCTAAATATCTTCCAAGACAGGCTATTTTCCTTTGGCTCATAGTCAAGGTTCTTTATAGCACCGTATCCTTAAAAATCTTAGAAGCTCTCCTGTCTGTGCACCCGAAGATACTTAGAATATTTTTTGTCTAGCTGAGTTGGTCTTTGATACCATCTTAAATCTTTTTTTGAGGTCTTAACAACAGTTCTTACAGCCACATCCTGTGATCTAGACCTTGAAACCACGTTTTACTCAAAATGCCATTGGGCCCTGAGTAATGAAGTCATGAGGTGAGGATTTTTGGGCATTGACTCAATGGCTTAACAGTGTCATAAAATACCCAGGAACCTCTTTTGTTTTCTTACATTCTTCCTCCTCCTCTCCCTCCACTTCTTCTTCCTTCTCTTCTTCCTCTTCTTCTTTCTCCTCTTCTTCCTCCTCTTCTTCCCCCTCCTCTTCCTCCTCTTCCTCCCCCTTCCCTCCTCCTCCCCCTCTTCCTCCTCTTCCTCCCTTTTTCCTCTCCCCTCCTCCTCCTCCTCTTTTTATGCTCATGCTTGACACTTCATGATTATAAGATGTTGCTTTAGTTCTGGGCATCATAGATGTATCAAGGCAGGTGAAAGAATGTGGGGTGGAACAATCAAGTATTTCTTTTCCAACTGCTCCCTTTTATTTTTACAAAGAAACAGTAGTTTGGCGTATTGGGATGATGCTCTAACCAACTGAGCTACCTGCCCAGGGCTGGGGGACTGGATGAAAGAAGATAAAGAGATTGAACAAAAAAACAATTTATGTATATGTGTAAAACATATACACAGACAATAGCTGGTGATAGCCAGAGAGAAGGGGTGGGAGTAGATGGGCAAAGGGGAAATAAATGGGGACAGAAAGAGACTTTGCTTAAGGTGATGGGCGCACAATACAGTGTGTAGATCATGTTTATCGAGTTGTACGCTTGAAACCTGTACCCCAATAAATTAAATAAATTAAAAAAACAGAAGTTTAACCAGTAATCTCCCAGTAGATTTTGTGTCTCCTTGAGTAGAATTGGATCACATGACTATCTCTAGCTTCAAAGAAGAATTTTGTACTATAAACATTGCTGTTACAAACAAAATTCAGGTTCTGTTAGAAACAAGATAGTATGGGGAGTGGTTATTGTGCAGTCATTTAGCAGTAGTGCCACAATTATTCTCCTCAACTGGGATGCTTTCCCCCTAGATCTTCTCAGGGTTCCTTTATTCACATCAAGTCCCTATTCAGCTGTTCCCTCCTTAGAGGGGGCTTCTCTGACCAATAATCACCCAATCACCCCATCCCTATTGCTTTTTCTTCAAGTCTCATTACCTGGTGTCATATTACTTACTTGTTTGCTTACTTGTTTTTTGTCTGTCATTTCCACTCGATTTTAATTCTAGATGGTAGTGATATACTAGTATTCTTACCACAGTGTCTTACCATGTAGAATAGTGATAAGTCCATGATAGGCACTCAACAAATATTTTTTGAATTAGTTCATTAGTTACAAATACTGCAGGGTATTGCATTTTTTAGAATCTCTGAATATATTATAACTCTGGACCTCTTCGTATGGATTAATCAAAATCACCTGGTCATAGGAAATGCAAATTATTTTAATACTCTTCAGGAGAATAATCTACCTAGCTCTAGCATAGAAAATACCAGGCATCAGGCAGCTAGATTAATTCCACATCCCATAAGAGTAGTGATCAGACTCCCATTATGTTTGAGTCTCTTGAATTTAAAGATTCTAGGATCAAAGGCAGGAAGTGATATATGCAATATCACTAATATCTGCTCACCCATTAAATTTCATTTCCTTCACGAAGCTGTGAATTCTATTTATGAAATTTTAATCCTTGAGTAATGCCTGATGGACAGATGGGAGATATGCCATGATCTCCCAGACTCTGTCTTTGATTATTCTGCACTTTGAATCAACGTAAGCCATGTGTGTGAAATGCACCTTACAATTATTTTATCCTCTATCTTTTTTAATTCAGTTTTTTCACTTTGAAGTTTTTCTAATCTATATGCTTTTTCTTCATAGATACAATGAATTTTTAAACTAATTGAGACTATAAAAGATAAAAATAGTTCCCATGATTTTTGGAGTAAAGGGAACTTTTCCAATTGGTCCTAATAGACCTTCTTTTGAAATAGATCATTTTAAAATTTCTAACCATTTTTATCTTTGCCCATACCCTATGAGCTGCCTCACTAGATTCTCTTTCTAGTTGACTTCTAGTTATGTCCAGCACATGGCAGGCATGGCAGGTCATTGGAGGGGAGGAGGGAAGAGAAAGGTTGGGGTTTTCTGTCCCACTGTCTTCCTATTGGTGCTGATTCTTACAATGAATTTTCCTTCACATGCACAGCTACTACTGGGGGGCCCCACCTCTGTGCCTCCAGCTAACACTGGGCTCGGGCTGGAGTGGTAACATTGCACTGTTGCTATCTAAATCCCTTATTGGTTTCCTATCTGTACACACACCTTTCATTTATTTTAAAGTTTCTTTAGTTGAACCATTTTAGAGGAACTCTTAATTCCTGCCCTAACTCTAACTAGTAATCTTCTCAGATTTTTAAATGCATACAGAGTTTTCTCTATTTTCTCTGCTCATATCATAGGAGCTTTGTAAAAACTCAAGTTTTTTACAAAACTCATTATCTTGACCGGAATGTTCATAATGAATTTTTTAAAGCACAGAGTTGAAAATGATGTGTGCTTATGATTCTTCAAGCAGTCCCCCCACCAAAAGAAATACATAAAAAATAAGAGCCTATGAAGCCACCACCCAGAAATTATCAGTGCCAATAGTTAATATGTGATGAACCTCATTACATAAATTTTTCCTGATTGTCGAAAACCACTCTCTGATTCTCTTGCCTCTCTGCACATCTTGTGAGAGGCGCAAGGATTCCTTTCCTGTAAAGTAATCCATTGCATGTGCAGTTGTGATCCAGCCCTCTTCAGATCCCCTTGTGGGAACTAGGGCTTGAGGAACCGATAGTTACTTTGATAGCTCTAAGTAATAATCTGTCCTTTGTCTCTGACTCAAGAAACTCATGTCTTCTATCAGCATGCTCGGAACCATGGCAGGCTAAGTTGTTAGCTTATACGTAGGGCAAGTTCTTAACAGCTTTGGTGACAAGATGGGATACTTTCAGATGTGGCTTTCTGAAAGAAGCAGGACAAGGACTTTGTGTCTGATCAATTGGATTTAGGGGAATCCTATGGGAATTGGTAGGTGAATATGCTGACCAAATTGTATGATGATCGGGCAATAAATAGTCCTCCAGTTCATTGCCTGTTAATGAGGGGGAATTGGAGAGGTAGTTGCAAGCCAAGTGTGGGGAAACAGATTCAGCTGCCTGAACAGTGCCCTGGTTGTTGCTAATTATCCTCCAGGTGGGAAGACTTCCTTGCCAATCTGATGATCTGTTCCATTTTAACAATTGGTACCAAGGTCTGTCCTCAGTGAGAAGATTCTGCTCTTTGACAACAATTACAGAGATGCAGACCTACACTGAGGATGACAGAACAGGAATTCATGACTGCCATGGACAGAAACCAAGTGAATCATTAGAACTTTGGCTGGTTTGCTTGGGAGATGAGTGTACAGACTGTGTGATATCTGTAAAGGAACAGTGGCAACAGCTGGGCCATCTTATGGCCAACTACTCTGCAGTATATAGTGTCAATCTTACATCCATTTCAAAACAACCGTAAAATATCTGTTTTTTTGTGGTGAGTTTTGGCTGCTATAACATAGTTTTGGTCCTCCCAGGAGATTTCCCTGGAGCAGATGAATTCTTGTGGGAAAACATGCCAGGACTTTGACTAGTATTCAGGCTCTCACTGCCCTCAGTTGGGAACACAAAGCTGATGAAGGTGATACCCTAAAAATGAGAAACGAAACCAAAGAAATACAGATAAATTTTTGCAGTTGGCTTGCTCTGGGTAACTCTTCTAGCCTCTATGTTGAAAACAGGCAAGAATTTATGAGATATCATCATGGTAATGGGACAGCAGATGCCTTGGACTGAAGTAGATACCACAGAGTAGCTCACTGCTACGCAAACCAATTCCAAGTTATCTGAGGGACACACAAACTTCATGTTCCTTTATAGAAAGCAGTGTAGATAGGGCTGCTGTCAAGGCATTCCCAAAGATGAAGTAAAAGTTGTCAGCTATGAAGACCTGGTTGCCTAACATAGTGTGTTGGAAAGACCAACAGCAACAGTTCATTGGATTGAGTCATGAGTTGCTACACCACTCAAAACCGAAAGTAAATGTGAAGCATGGTTAAGTGGCATGGAGTTGCTTCCTCCTTCTGCACCCCATGTCACCTCCCTTCCACCTTAACCTAATCCCAGCTGCTTAAGGAGACACATGATTGGAGATGGAGCCAAGGTCTCCTGGTCCCTGAAGGAGATAGAAGGCTCTATACAGCCATTCAAGTTTGCTGGGGAATTTCAGAGAGGGTAGAGCCACGATCTTTTATAGCTCTATTGGATATGGGTGCACAAGTCTCTGTCTTATGTGCACCTGTGGAAAGCAAAGGCACTTAGATTCTGCTTATGGGGTTTGGCAAGGTTCACAATGGGGAAGGGAACTAACGTAACATTCTGGATGAAGCTCTGTAGGTCAGTTGAATATACTGCTGTTTCTATATCTGGATGTGTAGTAGCAATTATTGTGTTACATACTTGTTCATCTTCATTCCATAAGTGCCAGAGCAATCAGAAGAGCCACATGTAGAGAAATACTAGTGGGAAATGTAAGTCACTACCCAACTTGTCTCCCTGTGCCCTCCCAGGTGGTCTAACAAGCACTAATTCTAGGAGAACAAAGGGCAATAGCAGCCTTCATTAAGGACTTACAGGCTACAGGGAAAGTAAGAGATGCATTATCTCAGTTCAGCAACCCAGTGAAATTTGCTAATGGAGTTGGAGACTTACAATAGATTATCACCAATAGAATCCAGTTGTTTCTTCCATATCCAAACTGTTCCAGATTTTGTGACTATAAGTGAATCCATTATACAGAATGATGTCACTTGGTATGTTCTCTTGGACATTGCCGTTACCACCTGTGCTATGCCACAGATACCTGAGGATCAAGATGAGTTTCCGTATATTTTTAGTATTCCTCTTGGTGTACCTACTCACCTGCCATTTGTCACCAGTGAATGGGTCAGCATTTAACATGCTGTCCCTCTGATATCCATAGCTTTCACGATATAGATCATGTCCTACTGGTCAACAAATCAAAAGTCTTAGTCTCAACATCCTTGAATATGGTATTATCACATCTCCACCAGCAGAAGTGGCTAATAAATCATGATAAAATTCATGGGTCTACTGACCAGGTAAAATTTATTGGGATTATCTGGGCAGATTTGTAACGTTTAGTCCTTCTGACAGTAAAAGAAAAACTTGCCTCTTTGTCCCATCCCCTTCCATCAACTCCATAAGAGGATGCCCAGAACCTTGTTGAACTCTGAGTATGGAAGATAGTAAGTGCCTCACTTGGGCATTCTACTGGTCCTTTGTATTGGCTAACCTATAAATCAGCATCCTTTTAGTTGAGCCCAAGCCAACATGCTGTGTTAAAAGCTGTTCAGCAAGCTGTGATGCACTATTTTTGGGGTCCAACAACCCTAAGAATTGTTGTGAGCTACAGATCTTTGTGCTGATTGGAAACCCTGCCTGAAAACCCTTCTTGGGGTTTTGGACTTGTTCTCGAACACAACTCACAGGTATCCATCCCCCTTTTGGAAAGCAGTTATTACCTTGAGTACCTAGTACCAAGAGTTACTGAACTTCACGAACACCTTACCTATAAAGGCCTTGTGACTCTTTGGCCTGTTGTTTCCATTTTGGGATGGATCAAGTTTGGCTCAGCACCTATCAAAGTGAAAGGGTCCAATAAGCTTTCCAAATGGAAATGATATATTCAAGAACACAGCCTGGCCCTCGTGAATCTCAGCTTTACAATGTGGCAATTAGGGAAACCATATTCCTCCTTCTGCCTCCTGAAGAAAATCAGTTGCTCCACTGTCTGCTTATCTGGTATCTGATGGAAAATGCCTGTTAATCTTATTGAAGAACTTTTGTATATGACGAGTCACTTCTTTCTTGCTGCTTTCAAGTTCTCTCTTTGTATTTTGGTAGTTTGATTATAGTATGTCTTGGTATATATCTCTCTCAGTTTATCCTTCTTGGAGTTTGTCAAGATTTTTGGATGCAGATTCATACCTGTTATTAAATTTAGGAAGTGTTTGGCCATTATTTCTTCAAATATTCTTTCCTCTCTCTTCTATGACTCCTATGATGTGTATATTGATGGTTGTCCCCAAGGTTCTTTAGACTCTGTTCATTTTTCTTGAATCTTTTTTTTTAATATATAATTTTGATCTCCTATCTTTAATTCACTGATTCTGCCTTCCGTCTGCTTCCATGTGCTCTCAAACTCCCTGAATAATTTTCTCATTCCAGTTATACTTCCTGATCCAGAATTTCTATTTGGTTCCTTTTCAAAATTTCTATCTCTTTATTTTAAACTAGTGGCCCGGTGCATGAATTCGTGCACATTGAAAGGAAATTAATTAGAAGAAGTATTTTAATATTGCTATTTTCCCTTTCTCTATAATAGAAGTGTCAACCAAATTCACGATTGACAATGACAGATCGAAACACAGGCGTGCATTTGGCACCAACAAGAGCTTTATATGTGTATCGCGCATGCACTAGTCAACTTAGCCTTTTATAGATACAGAACAAGCTTGCTTAATTAAACCTGCTTTCGGATTTAGCTAACCTTTTTCCAGCCCAGTGAAGCACCCCAACTTCTCTTTCAGGTAATTGTCAGCATCACACCAGTAAACAAATGAGATGAGGCATGGGAAAACGCTTCACAGACATTCGGTTACAGTGTAAACTGTTTCCACCTGGCTAATGTGTTTCTGGGCTGAAGAAACTGCAAGGAGGCTAGTCATGGCTAGGGAGAGGAAACCAGGCATTGTTATATGATGTCATAACCCGGACAGAGGGGGAAGGACACTTAGCATATTATATATATATATATATATATAACATACATTGTTTTTGTTTAGTTCTTTGTGATTCTTTTTAGCTCTTTGAGTATATTTAAGAAAGTTTTTAAAATATCTTTGTCGGTTTAGTCCAATGCCTGGATTTTTCTCAGGGGTTGTTTCTATCCTTTTTTTTTTTCTTTTTCTGTGAATGGGCCATATTTCCTGTTTATTTGTATGCCTTATAATTTTTTATGGAAATTGGGCATTTAAAGCATTATAATGTAACTCTATAACTTACATTATTCTCCTCCACATTATGGGATACTATTGTTGATTTTTTAGGGCTGCAGTAACCTATTTCTTTTGTGACTTATTCAAACTATTTTTGCAAAGACTGTATTCCATGTCATTTCCATGAAGTCTCTGTTCCATTATCTCAGTAGCCAGGTAATGACCTAATAGATTTCTTAAAACACCAAAATTTAGCTATCCTTTTAAAATTAACCAGCACTCTGGTTGCTATAAGTTTTGCAACCAGAATTAGATTCTGGAATTTGAAATAACTGATCTGTCAGCCTTTGACTATTTATACTTGTTTCAATAGAGAAACCAATTCTTTGAGCACTGTGTTTCACCATTCTATATAATGTCACTTCTCCCTTCTCTTTTGATATATGTTTTCTTTGATGTTATTCTCTTTTTTACTTTATTTTTTAAGTTATTAGTCCCCACCTCTAGAGCTTAGAACAAGAGGGGGTCAAAGTAATATCACATGATTTGTGGGGCTTTTAATGCTTGCCATTCCCTACCTCCAAACCTACTAATACAATGTTTTAGCCATGTAAGTTATCTCACCACCTGCAGTTGCACTAGTGAATTATAAAGGAATTCTTTTCTTTATGTGAGATAAAGCCAAATGTAACATTGGACCTCATTTTATTATCTATATATATAAAAGCCTAAGCAACTGTTCGATAAGTTGCTATGATGTGCACTGACCCCCAGGGGGAAGACACTTAATGCAGGAGCTGCCCCCAGTGGTTGGTGCGCTCCCACAGCAGGAGTGCCGCAGGGCTCACTGCTAGCAAGCACAGCTGCTGCAGCATGAGCCTCTCCCACATACACTCCCCCTGTGCACCACTCCCCGACTGGGACCGGGACTGGCCTCGGGACTGACTGGGAGCAAGCCTGCGGCTGCTTCTCAGTCAGGGCACACCAGTATTGCCCTAGGACAGGTGTGCGGAGAACTGCAGCGGAGTGGCCGTGAGCCGACCAAGCAGTAGCAGCAGGCGCAGCAGGGCCAGGATGAGCAGGAGCACCATGGTGCCCAGTCCGGGCTTGGGCTCCTCCCTGGCTGCCTCTTGCTTCACGCATCCCTCGGGGGCTGTTGGACTGCCGGTTCCAGCCTCATCCCCACAGGCCAGGCCAAGGGACCACACTGGTGCATGAATCTGTGCACCAGGTCTCTAGTTATTTATAGCCATCAATAATACTAAGTTTAAATTTTATATTGATATTTAATTATTGTTTCTATTAACTTTTTCTGGTCTGTTTTTATTTCAGAGTTCATGTTCATTTAGCATGCTGGATGAATATGTAAAGCTCCCTGGTTTTATGCGTATGTTATTATTTGTATATGTATTCTTATAATTTTCAAATATTCAGTGAAATTGAAAACATCAACTCATATAAAACAATGGTTATCAAAACTTTCTTTCAAAATGTAAATCACACTATTATGTTTTGTGATAACTGTCATGAAAAATCTATGGAATTATAATATTAGTGGAAAATAAAGCAACATACGAGTGACCTTAAAATCCTACCTAATGTTTATTTTTATATATTATAATATTAGTAGCCTATTTATTTTTAATTTTTTTCATCGCCATTTAGTAAATCACTTATTATGTTTATCTTTGTTTATAAACATGTTGGCTATCCTATAGATCTATTAGTAAAGAGGTTTTTCTGATTCAAAGAGTTGTTTCGTGATATCATTATGAAAACATATGCAACATATCAGTAAGCCCAAAGGTGGTAATCAGAATATTTAACACCTAGTACAGCATGAGCATGTAACAACTAAATCAATCGATAATGTGGGATCAGAGTTCTGGAGGTTTCCCGCTGTGCCATGTTGGGGTTTAAGGAAAGAATGTGCTTCACTTTTAACAACCACAAAAACATTCCGAACCACCTAGAGTGCATGATGAGTTTTTTTGTGTTTTTTTTTTTGTTTGTTTGTTTGTTTTTTTACAAATGGCATTAAATGCCAGAGAAATAGAAGTACGCAATACAAACATTGACTATAATCTGACTAAGAGACAGTCTTTTCTGTACATAAAAGTACAAAGCATGATGACATTTAATTGTAATTGTATGCATTTTAACAGTACTATTGAAATAGTAATTGGATTTATTAGTGACAGACGCAAGGGCGCAGTGTGACAGAGATTAAAAGAAGTAGTAATCATGGTAACAACAACAACATTTGCATTCATTGCATGTTTATTGTGTTCCCACACACAGTGAGACATGCTTCAGCTCCTTAAATCACACAACAACCCTATGAAGGATGATCTTCATTGTTTGAGAAGTGAGGAAACTGAGAGAGAGTCCAGATAAGATATCCAAAGTTAGATAGTCCATTAGTTACAGAGACTATTTGAGAGCAAGCAGTCTGGCTCCAGAGCATGCGCTCTTAATAGCTATGCTACACAATCATTAGTTAGATGCAGGTGTAGAACATGCTGGTCAAATGCGATAAGTGCCAACTTACTTACATAATTATTTAAAAAATTTTTTCAGATGTGTTAATGCAAGATAGGAACTGTGGATGGCTAAATACAAATAAAAAAGGAAAAACAGTAAGTAGACAACATATCCTAAAAACAACTGTTAACATTTTATATTGTTTTGAATTAAAATTTTATCATGCATCTATTTTATTTATTATAAATGTGATTTATTATAAAGCAATATATATATATATGGCATTAACTTTAGCACACTACGCTATTGAATTGTTTACTTCTGTCTCTGCCAAAATAGATATGGCTTAATAAGCAACTCACAATATTATCGGGAGAGCATGGACTACCTCTGCCCACCTATTGTGATATGAACAATTTTAAAGAAGCCATTCTTCTCATCCCAATTGCCCATCAATACCTGAAATTAATGATATTGGATTCCTTTCTTTGAAAATTTTTAACTGTTTGTATGCCATAAGCGTCTATATGCCAAGGTCAAGTGGCAGACCTTTTTTAATTAAATTCAAATATCGTGGCAATTAACTGGTTAATTGTTCAAGATTCAGCTGTCTGCATGCAGGCTACCAGCAGTAAATATTTCAGAGATACAGCAGGGCTTGTGTGGCTGGGGATGAGGATCAGGCAAGAAAGAAATACTGAGCCCAGCTGGCATGGGGTCAGTGTAGGCCTGTGAGCCAGGAGGTCACGGCTCAATTCAGGTTGCGGGGCTCAGTCCCACCCAGGCTCAGTCCCAAGTTGGGTGTGCAGGAGGCAGCCCCTGGGTGATTCTCTCTCATCATTGATGTTTCTATCTCTCCCGCTCCTTTCCTCTCTGAAATCAATAATATATATTGATACTGAGATGAAAGGTGAGAAGAGAAAGAAAACTTTCTTGGCTTCACATTTTGCACTCAATAGAGAAGGACCGTGCTTACTCAGGGAAGAAGATTCCGAGCCCCTGAGGAAGCATCAGTACTTTTCCTTGCAATTTTTTTTTCGTTGCAATTTTTAATGACTTAACTGCCTCAATTCCAGACATTGAAACTCCATGCGAATACTCTTTTTGTAGAGTAGAATTTAATATAAGAATGTCTTGGACTCCATGCAAAGGGATTAGTCCCTTTAAGGACAGCAATCCCAAATTTTCAATACATTACTGATACTAATATTCAATTCAATTGTCCCAATAATCCATTAAAATGTCCTGAAAATTTTAATGTTTTGGTATTTAGACTACTTCTTCCAGATTGATTCAAGCACCTAAAAACAGACAAAATCCCATAAGATTACTGCCCTAAACTTTTATATAGTGTGTGTGTGGGGTGGGGGGGGAAAGTCTAGGCCATACCACCTATAACGCGCATGATTTAGGGGGAAATGGCATGATATCTACAAGGCATCATGTTGCAGCAGGAGTACAAGATTTTAAGTCAGAAGGCTAGATTGTGGCACCATGCTCTCCCCTATTTACTAGAAGTTAAGTGGGGATTAATTCTTTGAATATCTATGATATAGCAGGCACTGTGCTAGTTAATAGTTAATGATAATATACTATAGATGAGCACATATTAAGCTTTTATGAGCATTATTTTTTTAATCCTCACAACAAAATAGGCATTGTTACTGTTTACATTTGCAGATGTGGAAACTGAGGTTCAGTGAGGTTAGATAATTGTACCATGTCACACAGTAAAGGAATTGGAGTTTGATCAACCACCTTCTCCTGCCACCTGATCTTGCGTAACTAAAGCTCCATTAGTGAATGTGGCTGACAGAAAAGCAAACAAGGTATTATGCAGCCACACTAGATGAAGGCATAGAGTGCCTTGGAGCATCCTGTTAAGAATGCAGGGACCTGGGGCAAGACAGGGAGGATAGATATGGGTAATGAAAGGCCTTTTAACCAAAATGATGACCCAGTGAGATAATATATGAAAATATTTTCTAGTGTCTTGCACATGCAGATTGTGTTGTGTTGGTTAAATTGAATTGAACCCTCATCGTAGTGGCCTTCAAACAGTCCTATTGTGGTAGGACCAGCAGACTAGAGAAATAGAAATTCTGTGTCTACTCCAACTCAAAATATTTTGACAAAGTTAAATGTTATCAGAAATATGCAGTCCTAAGGGTCTCCAAAGGACTCACTTAGAGACTCCTAGGCAAGTACAAATTATCTCCTAAGTGCCATTGTACAAGGTCTTTAGTCACAGTTGTCTGTCTTCTTCACCAGAATGTAAGCATTATGAGAGCTGGGAATTCTGTATCTTGTTTTCCCAGCATCTGGAACACTGTGTGGAACCTAAGAACTCAACAAACACGTGTTTAATGAGTACCTACTATGTGCAAGATACAGTGGATACAAAAATGAAAAGAATATAGCTCTCGATTTCAAAGACCTTATAGCCAGATAGAGGAAAAGACTTACTTGGAAGAAACCATTATATTACAGCAACATAATTGTTCTAAAAGCGATAAATTTAAAAAGTACAGTTGGCATAGGCAAAGTAGCACTGACAGGTAAAGATGATCTGGCTAGAGATTGGGCCTGACTCCATATTAACTATGGCACCTCTGGTGTTTGTCACAGAGAGCACTATTCCATCATTTGTACGTGACTATGTGACCACAGCCTTAATATATTTGGGGCAAGATATTTATGCCACTCATCTTTCTATCTTCTTGCACCTGGCACAATGGTATAAAGTAGTCATCTGACAGATGTTGTATTTTGTCTATTTGCCATGTGGGTTTTGGCTTATTGCTGTTGCCACTAATAGTTTGTCTGCCAAGTGCCCTGGGACTACCCCCTAAAGGTATTGGTAATGTTAGGCAAATGCTCACAAGTATACTCTAAATATATTTTCCTACTCCCAGATATACTACATCCCTCAGTCCCTCTAAGATCATCTGCAGCCAAGGCTTAAGGGCATGTATGAATGTGGGGAATTGCATTCCACAACTCCCCATGGATCTTGATTGTGGGTGTTAAGGTCTAGGTAAGGAGGAGGGTATTCAACTCAGCAAAAACCCTGCAAATAATGGGTATATTTCTTTGTTAGAAACAGTCACAAACATATACACACACAATATTTATATAAATGGTATACAAAAGTTTACCATTTTAAAATATGCAGAGGAAGGAAAGATAAATGAGAGATTAGGGAAA
>NW_006285484.1:854263-857306 GCF_000327345.1 Myotis davidii
CACAGTGGTTAATGAAAGAGAAGAAAGGACAGCCTTCATATATATCAACAGAATAGGAAGCAAGATGAGATCTCCCTGTAATTCCTAAGGTAAAGACGTCCCAATTTGTCTTACAAATCATTAATCTGATATTACTATTGTTTAAAGCAGGGGTCCTCAAACTATGGCCCACGGGCCACATGCAAATACAAATACTGTATTTGTTCCTGTTTTGTTTTTTTACTTCAAAATAAGATATGTGCAGTGTGCATAGGAATTTGTTCATAGTTGTTTTTTTAAACTATAGTCCAGCCTTCCAACGGTCTGAGGGACAGTGAACTAGCCCCCTGGTTTAAAGTAAAAAAGTATTACTATAAGAGCATTGAGCAATTAAATAGCAGTGCTAAGAAACCTACAAATCCTCAGAAGTTTTATGTGAAAATGAAAAGACTTCAGTTCTGCCAAGGTGGAATAGCCCTATTTCTCCCGGGTGCCTCCCTAACAGGGAAAAAATGTACATACAACACAACAAACAAGCCTAGGAAGTCTCTGAAACTTGGAAAGAAAAAGTTGAGTTGCCTGGGGATCTCAGGGCTTGAGGAAGACTTGTTTCTGTATTGACTCCCATATATTCCAAAGAGGATGCTGCAGAAGCCTCCAACCAGAAGTTTCCAATAGGCACAGACAAAGCGGCAATGAAAGCCTGTTCCTTCTAGTCTGGAGACCCAGAAGTGGGGCCAGCAGCAAATTTGTTTTGACAATACACACCCTACTCCAGCCAAACACCAATGGAAAAGACGTGCTTTTCTCCCCATACATGGTATCAGTGGGTACAAGCAGGAAGTTGGTCTTCTATCTCATACCCCTACTGCCACCCCTGGGGAGCAGGTGATACACTCTGATTTTCCCATTAGGTGGGGGAAAGCAGGCAGCCTGTCTTCCATCTCCACCCACAGAACAAGGCAGTGCTCTGATTGCCCAGCTGGGATAGTGTTGTCGGGGCTCAGCTGGGAGCTGATCTGTCATCCCCTGCCCAATGAAAGCTCTGATTCTCCCACCACCATAGTATCAGTGGGCTGCATAGTCAGCTGAGACCCTCTCCCACTTAGTAGTAAGAATAAATGAGGCTGTGCATGCCTGGTTATTTTTCTCAGCCACCTTGAAGGGAGTCTCTGGGGTTAGAGAACTCCAGGGGACAACAGAGGCCTGGGGTCTTTATACCCTCAAGGTTTATCTTAACTACAACTGACATATTCTGGACACAGTTTCATGGAGTATGCAAAGCAGACTGGCCCTAAAATAGCTAAAAATATGCTATTTTTGGTTATGTTTAAAACAATTGGGTGTGTATGAAATTAAATGTGGCTCTGGCAGGTTTTTGAGCTAATGGGTCTTAGCCTGCTGTGAAGAAGTAGACAACGTGGGTGGGGTAGCAATATATAGGTCCATCTTTGTCTCACTGTCAGAACACAGAACCAAACTAGAAATCAAGAACAGAAAGACAACAGGAAAATCCCCAAACACTTGGAAGTTAAACAACATACTTCTAAATAATCCTGGATCAAAGAGGAACTGAATAAAAATGAAAATAGAACATATCAAAATTGATTAAGACACAGTTAACACTGCACTGAGAAAAAGTATAGCACTAAATGTACATTGGAAAAGGAAAACTTTCAAATCAATCATCTAAGCTCCTACCCTCAAAAGCAAAATAAACCCAAATCAACAAGGAAAAAAAAGAAGTAATAACAATTTGTAAAATATATGATTATATATGATAACCACTATGCTATAGATCTGAAACTAATACAAAATAACATTGAATGTAAACTATAAGTGAAAAATGAAACTTAGAAAGAATAAATAGCAGAAATCAATAAAAATGAAAACTAGAAAAATATAGAGAAAATCAATGAAACAAAGAAAGCTAGTTTTTCAAAATAATTGACAAAATTTATAAACTTCTACAAGACTGACAAAGGCAAAAAGAGAGGAGATGCAAATCACCAACATCAGGAATGAAAATATTAACACATCAATACAACAATGTATAAAAATAATTATATCCTATTACAGGTGGTATTTATTCCAGATATAGAAGGCTGGTTTAACATTTGAAATCAATCCACATAATCCACCCTATCAACAGACTAAAGGAAAAAATCATATGATCAAATCAATGGACAAAAAAAGTTTGCGGGGATCAGGCCGAATCTGTTCACCAGGCCTCCGACATCCCCCGAGGGGTCCCGGATTGTGAGAGGGTGCAGGCCAGGCCAAGGGGTTCCACTGGTGCACGAATCCATGCACCAGGCCTCTAGTATAAAATAATATTGAATGTCCAATGTGACTGAAAAATAAAACTTAAAAAATATAGATAGATCTCCATTATTTAAAAAACCCTCCAGGAGAAACCAAGATGGCGGCATAGGTAAACACCGGAGTTTGCTGCCTTGAACAACCACTTCAAAAATACAACTAAAAGACGGAATGGACATCACCCAGAACCACAGGAAGGCTGGCTGAGGGGAAATTCTACAAATAGAAGGAAAGAGAAAAGCATACCGAGACTCAGAGGACGTGCAGTGCAGAAGTAAAATACTAAGGAGCAGAGGTGCATGCGGAGCGGGCTGGCGGCTGAGGGCACGGTTGTCTGTTTCAATCGGGAGGGAGTCTCAGGCTCTGAGCTCCAGTTCCGGGCGAGTCTTTGGGGACCCAGACTCATACGGGAGAAACTGGACTGTCTGGCATCGGTCAGAACTCGCGGGCGGCTTTCTCTCAGAGATGCTTGCAGCGATTATCACAGGACACTGAATCCCCTGGGACCTGCCCTGCCCAAGCCCTGCACGGAGGCATTTGCGGGATAGCCTTAAGCAAAGGCTCGATTAGCACCTCCCTAGAGGACAGAAGTTCTCCCACTGCAGACACAGCTAATTCTCACAGCCAGTTGGCCTGGAACTCAAATCCCCCTCCCCCCCCAGTGTTACCTACAACAATCAAGGCTTAACTACAACAAGACTGTTCACAAAGACCACAAGGGGGTAAAAAATGCGGAGACAAA
>NW_006285484.1:858219-868815 GCF_000327345.1 Myotis davidii
GGGAAAGGGGTGAGGGAGATGCGGGCAGAGACTGGACAAAAATCGTGCACCTATGGATGAGGACAGTGGGTGGGGAGTGAGGGAGAAGGGTGGGGTGGGAACTGGGAGAAGGGGAGTTATGGGGGGAAAAAAGAGGAACAAATGTAATAACCTGAACAATAAAGATTTAATTAAAAAAAAAGAATAAGAAACATAAAAAGAAACCCTTAGGTACATTATAGTTAATACCTTTCAATATCAGGAACAAAACAAGGATATAGTATGGGAAGTTTAGAAATTGTAATAGAAAAATAAAAGCCACAGAGATTGGAAAGGAAGAAACACAACTCTATTTTCAGATTAAATGGTTTTCTATGTGGAAAATACCAAGAAGTCTACAAAAATAATAAGTGAGTTCAGTAAGGTGAAGGATCAAATAGCAAAAATCAGTAATCTTTCCATATGCTAACAACACGTGGAAACAAAATTTAAAACAGAATAGCAGTTACAATAACTTCAAAGAAATTAAATACTTATAAACCTGTCAAGACATGTACAGGATAAGAATTCAAAATGCTGATGGAAGAAATCAAAGACCTAAGTAAATGGAGAGGCATACCATGTTCATGGATTGGAAAACTCAACTTAGTAATGATATCAGTTTGTCCCTAGAGAACGTATAGGTTTAATGTGATTTTTATCTAAATTCCAGGTTTTTGTAAATATGGACAAGATCATTCCAAAATCTAGTAGAAAGGCACAGGCCCTAGAATACCTAACATAATCTTTAAAAAGAAGAAAGTGGGAGGAATCACTTTACTTGGTTTCAAGGTCTACGATATAGATACAGTAATCAAGAATCAAGTAGTGTGGTATTAGAGGAAAGAGAGACACACAAAGATCAAAGGGACAGAATAGACATCTTAGAAACATACCCACAAAAACATGCCAAGGTGATTTTGACAGAGATATAAAGGTAATTCAATGGAGTAAAGCTAAGCTTTTCAATAAGTGATCTGGGAACAATTGGCCATTCATAAACAAAATTATATTTTGACCTAAGTCTCATACCTAAAATAAAAATAAAACCAAATATGGAGAAATTGATGGGAATTTAAAAATGTATAGCCACTCCTGAACACTGTTTGACAATTTCTCAAAAAACTATATATGCAACTGCTATGTAACCCAACAATTACACTCTTTGGCATTTATCCCACAGAAATTAAGTCTTACGTTTACAAAAACAACCTGAATACAAATATTCAGCCTTATTCATAATAGCCCCAAAGAGGAAACAACCCAGATGTCCTTCAATTGATGAATGGCTATTACTGTGATATATCCATTCCATGGAATAATACTCAGCAATAACAAGGAACAAAGTATTGTTACATACAACAACCTGGACAAATGTCCAGAGAATTGTGCTGAGTGAAAAAAAGGTGACCCCAAAATGTTATACATTGTATGACTCTATTTACATATCATTCTTGAAATAATAAAAATGAATAACAGAACAGTGGTTGCCAGGCACTAAGTAGGTGGTGGAGGCAGAAAAGAAGTGGGTGTTACTATCTATAAAAGGACATTGGGGGTCCTTGTGGAAATGTGCTTCAACTTGACCTTATAATGTCAGTCCCCTGGTTGTGATAGTCTACTATTTTCACAGGATGTTACCATTGAGGGAAACTGGATAAAGGGTACATGGGCTCTCTGTGTTATGTCTTACACCTGCACATAAATCAGCAAGTATTTCCAAATAAAGAGCTGAATTTTCAAAAAATAAAGAAAAGAAAAACTTACCCTAAATGTATTTCTTAAAGGTGGTAGCCAGACCAGTATGGCAGATGAAACTAAAGTAAATTGAACAAGATAAATTCAGTGGTTAATCCATACAACATAGGTTATGTACAATCAGTAGAGTTAGAAGGTTGAAAGAATCCATCACCCACGGCAACAGGCTTCTGAAGAAGACATATCAGAATTCTTGAACAAATTCCAAAAAGTCTAAGCTAACATAAACAAGTCAAAAAAATCCTCAGAATTTTATGGTAAAATAAATTTTTAGTTGTTAGAAGTTGAAAAAAGAGGGTTTTAAAAAAATGAACTAAGGTAGTGTATTAAAGAAATGCAGTATTTTGCCTAGCCAGCATGGCTCAGTGGTTGAGCATTGACCTATGAACCAGCAGGTCATGGTTCGATTACTGGTCAGGGCACATGCCCAGGTTGTGGGCTCCATCCCCACTGTGGGGCATGCTGGAGGCAGCCTATCAATGATTCTTTTTCATCATTGATGTTTCTATCTCTCCCTCTCCCTTCCTCTCTGAAATCAATAAAATATATATTTTTTTAAATGCAGTATTTTGAGACAAACTTCTGAAGTGCTAATCTGAGTTGGAAAGGACTAACCTTTCTTTCAACTCTTGACTGATTCAGGTAACAGTCTTTCAGTAGTTTCTTCACATTTTTAGAGCCTCTTCATAAATCAAGACTTTCCAGATATGGCTTAATTAGTTTCTATTTAAACCCTAACAATATAAGTGATGGAGAACCTTTTGAGCTCAGCGTGTTAGCATTTTGAAAAACCCTAACTTAACTCTGGTGCCGTGTCACATATAGAAATTTTTTGATATTTGCAACCATAGTAAAACAAAGATGTATATTTTTGATATTTATTTTATATATTTAAATGGCATTTAACAAAGAAAAATCAACAAAAAAAAAATGAGTTCGCGTGTGACCTCTGACACGCGTGTCATAGGTTTGCCATCACTGGACTAGATGCTAAAATATATCAGGATGCAAGAAAGGTAAGGAGGAATGAGGAATTTAACTTTACCCACCAGTGAAAGGCAGTGTTTGATGATGGTAAGAGAAATTAATATGAAATAGTAAAAGAGCTTGGGTTTTACAATATCTAGAAATATCTAGATTCTTTTACTTCCATGGTCATATAACTTCGGGCAGTTTACATCTGCGTTTCAGTTTTCTCATCTGCAAAATAAGTATGCTATCATTTATTTCAAAGAATTTTAAAGGGCTTGGAACATAATAGTCACTTTCTAAATGGTAAGAATTATCTTTTTTTTCACCTGTATAAGTATATTATAGGATAAATATGAGAAGTAGAATTGTTGGGTCAAAGTATACGCACACATTTTATTCTCATAAAAGCTGCCAGATTACCCTTTAAATCAAACTTATTAATTTGTATTAACACCCCAATTGTAGGAAAGTACCCATTATCCCACACCCTGGTTTATTCTAGTCTTCCTTTCTTGTTTGTCTATAATGGATCTCACCATTCACTATCGATTTACTTATATACCTGTATATCTATCTATCTATATATATATAAAGCAGTTTCAGAATTCCTAACTTGTACTATACCCATGACAAACAAATTTACCTACTAGTGCACATACATTGTTTATGTACAGTTCATTTTATCTTTAGCCTTACATTTCTAGTCAAAGCATCCAGTTACCAAGATCAGTTTTTTTCTCCTACTCCCTTCAGTTGGTTATATCTTACATTTGTAATAGTTGGATTCACTGTCTGCATTATTTCTTGACCCCCAACATTTTGCTTTTATTGTTTTAATTTTAGCTTACATACATTAATGTTTACTCTTTGTGAAATACAGCTCAGTGAATTTTGAAAAATGCAGTGATGTATTTTAATTATTTAAAAAAATTTAATAATATTGTCCATTCAAAATTTTCTTATTCCACTTGAGTCACTTTTGCAAAAAGACTTTCCTATATGCCACCTACATTTTTCCAGATTGCTTATCATGATAAACTAGCAATATTGTTCTGCATCTTAATTTTCACTTAATATCACATTGTTTATATAGCCTTCATTTCTACTTAATTGCTTTAAATGGCTAAAATGTTATTTTAATAATAATAGCCAATACTCTATTGCAAGCTACTATATTAATGTCTTCATATATTAACTCATTAAATTATCGCAGCAATTTTATGAGGTACATATTTTTACTATATTTTATATGTAGTGAAATTATGCTGATTGATTGAGGGGCTGATTGTCTAAGGACACGTAGCTATCATGTGGTAAACTTGAGTTTTGAACACAGGCAGACTGGCTCTGGAGTCTGTGTTGCAAACCACCAAATTCTACTGTCTCTCATTGTGAACATGTACAATTATTTAATTAATGCCCTATTAAGAATTCCCTATATAATTTTTATATTTATAAGTTTTATAAGCCTTTTTTTAAAAAATTAAAGCTATACCTGCACAGCCCCCCAAAAATTCTTTTGGCACAAAAGTGTATAAATGCAAAGTGAAAGTTATCCTTTTCTACCCACAACCATGCTACCATTCTCATTTCCCTAGGGTGACTACTTTTAACAGTTTGCTTTATAGTTCTTCCAGTAAGTTTTATTAGAATTTTAACTTACTGAAAGTCTATTTGATTTTTCAACTTACCAACTTCAGGTAAAGTGTGTTGATATTACACTTGGAAAGATGAGTGCTTTAGAGCATTTATAATATTTCAAATCTTCCCTCTATAATTTTTCTTAGTGCTATTAGGCATTAATTTTTATTTTTCTAATGGTTATCTTTAAGAATATATTTAAAATATTTCTTGATATGTAAACCAAATGGACATTGTCTACCAGTTTCCTTCTATGAATTATGAAAAAGATTTTTTAAAAGGTTTCATTTTCTGTCTCCTGAGAATATGATTTCAATATATTTTCAAATGCCATTTGTTATCTAAAGAATTTCAAAACCTTTTAAAATTAAATTACAATTTGTTCTGACAGTTCTGTTTTCTACTTTTGTTTCTCCTTGAAATTGTACATCATTTTGGTTTTATAAATTCAATAGAATAAATATTACAGTATCAATGAAGCTAAGAATATATATATATATATTTGTGTATCTATATATACAGATTTATTTTGATAATTGGAAAAATATAACATTATGAGAAACTTGGGAAATATTCTTTCATTACAAGCAGCCCAAAATTAAACCTCTTTTATAAGGTGGCTTTTTTACAAAAACAATACATGTTACCACCTTTGAAACCAGAACATACAGAATCCAAAACAAAATATCAGGTGAGTGCTGAGTTATCCTATCCCAATACCAATCATACTCAACTATTAGGCTTTTCTAATACATTATGTAATTCAGTGGCCCCAAAACCAAAATGCTCATTAGAAACACTGGATTATCTTTTAAAAATACATATTCCCAGGTCCCACCTCTGACCTAAGAACCTCAGTTTAGAAATGGAGCCTAGGAATTTTTACTTTTCAAAAAACCTAAGGTGATTCTTATGCTGTCACCTGGTTATCAACTAGCATTTGAAAACCAGTTATAATGAATTGTATCCATTAAAATGAAGCTTGGACTACTAAGGTGACATGAACTAAAATTTTAGGCTGATTATTTCACACTTTATTTTTTTTCAATTGGATAGATAATGTAGAAGTTGTTTGAACAAAAGTTTTGAATAAGAGACTTCATTTTGAAGTCTATTTCAGTGATGAAATAGTTTGATTCCAGAGCTACAAATCTATGGATGTCACGCTGAAATTTCACTGTAATCCAGAATTTTGTGTACTGCTGTCTCTTAACCATTTCTGACACATATAAAGTATTCATCAGGAAGATTTTACTGTGATGTTCTAAGGGTTGAATGGAACTCATCACGGTTGAAATTCTCAGATTTAAAAGCAGGTGATATATGCCCCCACGTCAGCCTTTAAAGAATATTCCAGATATTTTCACTGGAATATATACTACTTCACTTCTTTTTTTTAATTTACTAAAACGATAAATGTTTGTATGGATCCTGATGTTGTCCATTGTTTAAGCAAATGCAACTAACACTGGAAGTTGAATTCTTTACTATTTGTGAAGTATTTACAAATATTCCAGGTAGGAAAAAGCTTTGACACAGAATAGTATCACAGTTAGAAATTGAAAAATTTTGCATTAAAATTTCAAATATTTTTAAAATATTTAAAGTTAGTTTTCTGTTTGTAGAAGGTAGGAGGATGAATAGATAGACTGACAGATTGCTCAAAGACTTAGCTAGAAAATGTATTGTAAATTCAAAATAAATGTTACAGAATGTCTTACCTTTTTTTTAAATTTTACAGAATCTCAACACCAAGGACAGTTTGGATCCTTTTCTAAGGCTTCCAAACAACAAAATATCAGCCACTAAAAGGAGCTACCAAGATATGTCCAAATATACAAACACTTTAAGTACAGAGGTTATAGAACACGAGGACCAAGATCCTCCTTACCCAACACATTCAAAACCTCCAAGCCCTGCTGATACAAACCGGCCCAGTGGTCTTGATAGCAGCATTGTGGACGCTAAGACTGTAGACACTAAGAAAAAGTTCGCCCCTGATCCTGATATCATCACAATACAGACTTTAAGCAGTAAGAATAATTTAGACGGTGAGCCTACCATTACCACAATAAAGAGTTTAGATATTAAGAATCACTTGAAGGAAAGACTGCCAGCTGCGTCTTTGCCAAACTTTGAAGGAGAGTCATCACTGACTGGAAATGTAGGTGTCCATACAGGCCGCCTCTCAAGATCATTAAGTTTTACTTCCCTCCTAGACAACTTAAAACAGTCAGTGGTGCTCAAGCCAAATTTAAGTGAAAATCTTGAAGACCTTATAGATAAATTACTTTTTAAACCAAAAATTCCTAACGGCACTGAAGCAAGAGAGAAAAGCCATATTTCTCCACTTCTGAGTGTTCATGATAAACCACCAACAAGTTTGGAAGACAAAATACTTGAAAAAATCCAAGATTTAAATTACTGGCTTTCAGAAGAAGATATTTTGAATTCAGAGTCTCCTGTAAATCCAAAAACGAAAGATATTTCTGGAGTTTCATTGTCAGAAGGTGGGCCAGGAAATTCTCCAGAGATAGAAAGGGACCTCATCTCTGAAAACCACTTGGAGGACGGTGATATAGCTTTTCCAATAATAAAAAAAAGTAGTTTCAAAAAGAAACATTTAGAAAGTGAAGTGTCTAGCCCCGAACCAGATTTCAATAGCATCGCGCATGATTACATTATCAAGCAGATATTCACTGCCCCATTCTTCTCCAAGTTGGCTATGGGAGTGGAAGAATTGAGTGAGACACAGATGAACTGGCAGAATCAATTACCCATATCTTGGGAGAGTTTATCTTCAAATATTCCAGGTCACTATGAAGAAAATGATGATGGGAGAGAATTGCCAGAGGCCAAATCTGTTGCAAGCCAGATAATTGAAGCATTTTCTGTAGATACTCTTTTAGAATCTGGGATCATCAAAGTGGTAGAATTAGGTGAAGACCAGAAGGGTTCTTTGCTGCACAGAGAGACAGCCTTTGCTGGAGAAAAGCCAAAGGACTCCACAGAAGTTCATTCAGAAATCAAGAGCAAAACAGATTTTCTTTCAAAGCAGAATATACCCATCATTCCCAAAGAAACCACTTCTTTTTTGAATAGAGCCACATTTATAGACAAAGGCCAAAATACCTCCCTACAAGACACAAAATACCAGTCAACACCAGATGAAAAAACAGATTTGCCAAGTAATGGTCAGAGGCTTGATAGAGAAGAAAATGATCTAAGTTCTACCTTAGAAAATTTAAGTACCTTGTTAATGGGTAAACTTAATGAGCCAGATGTAACAATGTTAAAATCCTTTTTCAAAAACATATTTAATGTTTTTTTAAAACATAATCAGTCTGAAAAAAGAAGACAACCAGAAAAAGAATTAGAGAGACTAATCCAACATCCTTTTCTAAATAATGCAGAAGACCTTGAAGAAATCAAAGAGAATTTTGATGAAGCGGACAAATTAGACAGAAAACCTAATTTGAATCCAAAGTTGCGTGTATTTCTAGATGCACTCTCAGAGTCAGAAATTAAAAAAATTAAATCTGAGGTAAGCAAACATATCCAGCATTACCTTGTAGAAAGACTTTCAGAATCAGGACATATCACCAAAGAGGATTTACCCAAAATCTATCAAAATCTGTATTTGATAAATGAGAAAAGAGAACCAAAAGAGCAAAATGTTTCTCTGGAGAAATATTCAGAAATTGTAAAAGAAACGATGTCTTTTGTAAATAATTTTAATCATCATTTTATAGATAAAAATTTGGAAATAAGCCTGAGATCCTTTTTAAATGAAATTCTGCAAAACTATTTCCTAAAAAATCTTTCGGAAAGCAGTTTATTTAAAGAGACAGAATCTGAACCTATGCACTCAAACATACCTTCTCTAAAAACTAAAAGTTCTTCAATATCTTTTCATGAGTTAGGACGAGACATTTCAAAGGGGAGGTTTGGCAGAAGGCTTGAAATAAACATGAAATATCCTATAAATAAATCTCTGCAAAACCATCTTATAGGTTTATCAGAAAATGAACTATTAAATCTAAAAGCTGATTTAAGGAAATACCTTCAGGTACTTTTTATAGATAAACTTTCAAAATCAGGACTAATCACTGAAAGGCAATTAAAGGGAATCAGCAACCGTATAAATTTGATTAAGTCTAGTTTCACACCATTAAAATGTATAAAGCCAGATTTATCTTTCAGAGATGAAAATAAATTTATGAATGAGCATTCAGAAAAGCAAAATAAATATCCAAAAGTTGTTCATAAAGCTACTTTACAAAAGGCACCTGAGGATAGAATTGTAGAAACAGAACTGACCAGGAAGGATGAAAAAGAGTATTTTCCCTTACAGAATACTAAAGAAAATCCAGCAATAATTAGAGAACAGAAAACACTGACTTTAATTAAAGTACAACCTTCTTCCAACAAAAATACCCAAGCAATTCCATCAAAGAAGCCATCAGAAAGTCCTACAGACATAGTGCTTAAGAAACAAAGGAAAACACATGGTTTTGTGCAGCTTTCTGAGGAAGAACATTTTGATTTTAAGACAGAGATTCAAAATCCACAGAGTTGGAGTGGTAAATCAGAAATAACTCAATCAAACACTTGCTTTGAAAGCACACTAAAAATGAAGTCCCTTGAAAAAAAGGAGCAGAATATCTATAAATTGATGGTACAGGAAAGACATGAAGTATTGTTGCCACCGAATGTTAGGATTCCTTATTGCAAACTGCCAAGTGAAGATGAAGAAGACATAGGTAAATTCACGTTTCCTCCCAGGCAGAGGAACACTTTAACTCATCTCAGTTCAGAGGCTGGGAACAACCATTGTCAGAGACTGAAAGGATATAATAACAATAATAGAAAACAATATTTAGAAACACTTGCACATTCTGAAAAAGAAATACAAACTCTTTATATAAAACCAAGTGAAATTTGCAATGAAAAATGTGCAAAGGTCCTTGAATCGTTTAAATATAAAGTTGTGGAAGCTGAGAAAAACTCAAAACCATCCCTCTTCCCAGAAGTATTGACGAGAGGAAATCTAAAGCCCAAGGTCCGAAAAGAAAGAGACCATGTCAACAAACAAACAAAGTCACCCAAGATGGTGAAGATACTAGCACCCACGCCGCCCACCAGGAAAAGGCCCAGGAAATCTGTCCCGCGGACATTGCTTCATTGGACTGCAAGAAGAACGATACACGTAATCATGCTTTTCTAGTCTCCCTCTGTATTTTGCGAAGTTCTGTAAATAATCTGTAGGATATCTATATCTATATATTTACACATAGGTGTATCTGCATGCAAGTGTGTGGGTAACCTTCGTTGTTCCAAGATGTACAGATCTCCAAAATTTTAAAAAAAATCCTTCTGACATTCAAATGTCATCTTACCTCATCCAAAATGTAATCACAAAACCAGGGGACTGTTAACACACTGAGTACCTTTGTGTAAAATAGAGAAAGGGCACACCCTCTGGAGTATTAGGAGAAGGCACCCTTCCCTCTGGGGAGATTGTGCAGGCTGACCCAGCCTGGAGCCAGAGCACAAGCCCTGTCCCTGAGAAACTGGCTGGCTTTCAGCCCCAGCTCACCCCTGAGTCAGGGGCCATTGTACAGGCACAGCCCGAACAACCATTGGCTGTGGCTGTATGCTATGGAAATATATAAGGTTTTTCAGGTCACTGAACACCTGTTTCAGTGAACAAATAGATTATTATGTGCCAGTTGTTCTGCTAAGCATTAGGGTATGCAATATTTCCAATCAAATTATGAAGTGCAAAATTTTATTTTCTAGCCTTTTTTTTTTACCACCCCCCCACTGCTATATTGTATGCTGACTAGTTTGGGAATTCAAATCTATTTTTAATATTACATAAAACAGGAAGGTAAATCTGCTATTAGACTTTATACAAACTATTCTAGGAATGGAAGGGATGTATTTTAATTTTCTTGACCACTGCTCTTATCTATATAAACAGGCATGACCTACAATGTAAATTCATACATTGTAATGGTAATTTGATGTGCATAATTCTATCTTTGAGAAAATAGATTTAAGTTCAAAATAGTTGAATTTCCATAGTAAATTGTTTTTCCTCCCTCCTTCCTTTCCTTTCCTTTCCTTTCCTTTTTCCTTTCCTTTCCTTTCCTTTCCTTTCCTTTCCTTTCCTTTCCTTTCCTTTCCTTTCCTTTCCTTTCC
>NW_006285484.1:869035-892930 GCF_000327345.1 Myotis davidii
GAGAAACAGTGAGAGAGAAACATCCATGTGAGAGAGACACATTGATTGGTTGCCTCCTGCATGAGCTCCAGCTAGGGCCAGGGATCAAACCTGCAACCGAGTTGTGTCCTTGACCAGAATTAAACCCGACCCTTCAGTCTGGCTGACACTCTATCCACTGAGCCAAACCAGTTAGGTCCATAGCAAATTGATTTTCCAGGGTAAAGCAAATATTTAGCTTTAGTAAATAGTAAAACAAATTAGTAGCAGGGTAAATATTATAAATATAGCTTATACTGTCAACATTGGATTTCTCTTTTCTATCTGAATTCAATAATTTAGTATCAAATGAGTGAGGGGTTGTGTGCACTAGGAATAGGAAAAAAATGGGTTTATAGTCTTCAGAAAAGAAAGGCTGAAGTTTCTTTAGTCAAGTGGAATCATTAGTATCACTTTCAAACAAAACAAAAAAATTGTGTTTGTTACATGTTATGAGATCATATAGGGTCTCAGAATCCTTATCCTAAGAGTAGGCAAGAGAGATTGAGTCATCTTTATTTCCCTCTCTTAAACCAACCGTACCTGAACTTTTCTCTCTAGTGACATTGACAACAGAGAATAAATGGTAAGAGGGAATTTTTCAGGTCATCAGAATGTCTGGCTCATCTGATTCTCTAAAATTCAAGAATTTCCCGAAGAACTCAAAACAAAAGACTGAAAAACTGAGTTACAGGAGCATCCAGAAAAGGGCAAGGAGGTGGGGGGGGGGGGCGGCCCACAGCTCCATGCACTTCCACTGGTCCTCTAGCAACAGTACATCCACTATGAAGCAAGTTACATATCACTCGCCAGTGTAGCAGACGCTCCCTTAATGCGGGGCTGACCTAATTGCTCTATGTGCATGAGAGGGAAGAGGGAGAAGGCTTCCTTGTCCTCTGCAAACCCAGGCAAAATTGTAAAGTGGGTCACATTTCCCTTTAGACTCGTGGTACCTCCCTCTTTTGTAAATCTCTTTACTGCTGTCTAATTCTTAGCCCTGCCAACCCTCCCCCAGCTCTCCAGTTCTAATAATCCACGCCCACTTCCTCTCCAAAGGAAAGCAGCCCACTTCTTTGGTGTGGCCATCTCTCTGAAGTGTTAAGAGACAAGCTTCTCAAACTGCAGAGGAAACTACACTAATTTGAAAATAACTAATAGCTCCATATTCTCTTATGCGCATACTTGTAAAGTATTATAAAATATAGCCATATTATTAAAAATTTGAAAAGGAAAACAAAGCCCATAATCCCGCCACCCTAACACAGCCACCATTTAAAAAATTATTTTGGTATATATCTTTTATTTTCCTGAATGTTTACTCAAAATATACACAATTTTAAAATTGTTGTAATATAAACATTATAACCATATCCTTAGATGCTGAACTCTGTGCATGTGTGTGTATTAAAGATGTTTTCAGCTTTTAAGGAATGAAAGTTGGGATAACATAAAAAGTCAAATATAAGAGTTTATAATTTATACTTGGGACTGAGGAAGATGTATTTTGGAAGAGGAGAATTATAGAATAGGAGGCTGTTCAACCTTGCTTAGGAGTCTGACCCCTAAATTTATCTGGTTTCAAACTTTATATCTTCCATCCCTTTTGAAATAACAGATCCTTTAAAACAATAGATTTTTTAAAAGGTATGTTTTTATTGATTTCAGAGAGAGGAAAGGAAAGGGAGAGACAGAAACATCAATGATGAGAATCATCGATCACTGTCTCCTGCACGCCCCCTACTGGGGATTGAGCCATAAACCCGGCATGTGCCCTGACCAGGGGAGGGAGGGACGGAATCCAACCTTGACCTCCTACCTCATGAGTTGATGCTCAACCACTGAAACACACCAGGGGGCTGAAACATGGTTGTGATTTTTTTGTTTGTTTGTTTTTGCGGTTCTACATTCTCTATTTATTTGGTTATTTATTTATATCTATTGTTGGTAGTATTACAAGATTTCTGTAGTTTCTAATGGGAGGCATTGGTGGAAGGTTTTACCTCTAAAACATTTGATGCTCTCATTTTTTGTCTTTGACTGTTGATATTACAAACTTTGGTTCTTATAAATGTAAAATATACTTTAAGGAAGCCTAACTCACCAACTCGATCTTTTATTTTAATGTTTAGGATTGTTCGGATAGATTTGAGGAGGATCTTCCTATGACCTCATTTCAGCATCTTGAAAAAGTGAAATCAAGAGCAAGGCTTTTAGAAAAGAACCCAGATGAGAGCCACGATCGGTTGAAACATGCAAGACCATGTACTGCTCCGGGGGTTAACAAGCGTCGAGAAAGCTACACTGGAAAGTTTACAAGTTCTCGAATGGTTTCAGCAGGCTTAGTTCATTTAAATGACACAGTCCCAGATTATGAAATCCATAAAACACAGCCAAAAATTTTTAAAAGAAAATGCTGAAAATGTTTGCTCACTTGTGATATTATCCAGTTGTTAAACAGCTCAGAATGATATGTGAGGCCGACAGTCAGAATATCATTTCTCCAATTAACAAAATGGTTTGGAGATCTGTCCTTTCGTGTGATAGAAGTCAGCAACCAAAATTCATCTTGTTAGAACCATTTTGTTTTAATTAAAATGTAAAAGAAACACTTTTTGATGTAAATGTTTTTGTTTATGAACCATAGGGAACACAGAAATACATATTCAGTTCATATTCATTAGCAAAGTTGTATTCCCAGCTTTTCTTCTTTTTCATTATATGACAGAATTGCTCTAATTCATAGCTCTCAGATTTTTCAAATTTGTGTTATGCTCTGAATGATCCCAATCACCGGTTTTTAAGTTCTCTATGTGCTGTTGGTCCTCCTTTAACTCTTCAACTTTAGTTATATTACTTGATTCAACAGAGTATAATTCTCTAGGCCTATAAAACTTGTTAATTTTAATATTGGCTATCACAACTTTTTACACTATAAAGATGATAAAGAGCCGGATTAATATGAATTCCTGAGGCAGCTCCTACACTGTAGTGACTTTCTTACTTGAAAAACTATGAAAGGGCCTCTTTAATAACACAAAGCTCAGGAAGCTGCGTACATCTATAGAAACTGCCTAAAATATTACTTAGCAAATCAGCCCAGGATTTAAATCAGAGACTCCTGAGAATTGGCTCTGTTCTCATCAAGGACAGTATTTGGATCTTGTTGAACGTAGGTTCATTCTTGAGAAGCAAAACTTCAATGTATAGAATTTTTGTCTGTTTCAATTTTTCTCCCATAAGTCATAAAAACGATGGGGTTTAAATAGTTTGGCTAATGGGGAACTTAAATCCTGATCATTCATTTAATGGTATGATCAAGGTAATACATTTTTTTGGAGGCCAAGAATTTCTAGTAATCCTCAAAGTTGTACTTGCATCAGTCATAGTGTAACTGGGAAAAGTTATAACTTAGACTCTTCAGGTAGAAGAAACACGGGGAATTGGTTTCATGAGTGATGGAATCAAGGCTAAGAAGTCAAAAGGGACGGTGGGTCAATCCAGAGATTAGAAAGAGCAGGATGTGCCACCACCCTTCAGATGGAAGAGACAGCAGGAGCAGCGGTGCTACCAGAGTCCTAAAGCCAAAAGGCCAAGAACATAGAGCCACTGCCAAGACTCCGCCAGAAACCGGGAAGAGCACAGGGTGAGAAGTGCCAGTTTCCCCTCTTCCTGCTCTAATTTCCCAACATTGCCTCCCTGGGCCCCTGAGAGAGAGGGTGATGGGAAATGTAGTTCCCAGCAAAGCCGAGCAAGGGAAGAGTGGAGAAATGGATCCAAGAGCAAACAGGCAGTTGACCAGCAGTATTTATGAGGAAAACCATTGACCCGGTTTGCAGTAAAGGAAGAAATATTTTCTAGATGGAAATCTCAGATCCCTTTGTCTCATTAACTCTTAGTGGCAATGCTGTGACAGAGTTTAAAATTTCCTACCAGGGAAATCTCTCAAATATTCAAGTCTTTAAAAAAACAACTTGTAACCTTTAGTCAAGGTTGAATTCCTTAAATATTAAATGTCCATAATATGCCACTTTGCTAAACATCAGGATGTACTAGCGAATAAGACAATATTCTCAAGGAGTCCACAGTCTATTAGAGACGCACACACAGAGTAGTAACACTAGTTACATAAGCATTTTTGGGGAAAGTACCTAGAAGCTCATGGGGCATTTTAGCCTGGGTCTTTCAGAAAGCCGACACGACTGGACGTATTAGGCAGAATGATGATCCATCAACCCTAATCCCAGGACTATGGTACCTTACCTGGCAGAAGGGACTGTGCAGCTGTGACTAAGTTTAGGATCTGGGAATGGGATTATCCTGGATTACCTGGGTAGACCGCACATAAGTCTATTGAGTCCTTATGAGTGAGAGGCAGAGTGTCAGAAAAGGAGATGTGAACACTGAAACAAGAGCTGGCCCCTGAGGCCAGGGGGCGGGCAGCCTGCAGAAGCCAGAAGAGGCAGCAGATCCCCCCCCCCCCCCCCCCCCCCCCATGTTCCTATGAGGCACTTTGGATGAAATTAACATCTAAATCTGTAGGCTAAGGGAAGCAGACCGCCCTCCTCGATGTGGGTGGGCCTCTCCAGGTTAAGACCTGCTGCACCAGCTCTGCCAGGTCAGCCTGCCGGCCTGGGGACCGGATCGCCATTGGCTCTCTAGGCCTTCAGCTTGTCCTTTCACCCTGCAGATCTGGGGGCTTGTAGCCTCCATCATCGTGTGAGGCAATTCCTTAGAGTAAGTCTCCTATTGGTTCTTTCCTCTGGAGAAGCAGAACACACGGGAGATCCCAGAGGCACTGCCTCACGCTCTCCCCAGTCCACCTTTTGCACACATTCCACTGCTCCACGCAGATTCAGAACCTCCTGATTCCTGTGGGTCTCTCTTGTGAAGGGAAGTTTCGGAGGTTGGTGGACCACTACAGCCCCCGCTACTACATGTGATCTCAGGGCCTCAACTGGTGCTCACCTCTCCCTCCTCCACCTTGCAGGTCTTTGTGGCTGACTTGGAGTGACCTAAACATTCTTGACAAGGGCTGGCAATCAACATGGAAAGGTTTGTGTTTCAAGCTGTCTATTAATTTATATACTGTCTCATTGCTTTTAATCTTTTAAGACAGTCATTTAAAAATAATTTTAAATGGAATGTTAGATAAGTGTACAGATTAAGAAAATCCACAATTCAAACTGCATACTCTGAGACAGCATCTCTCTCTTGCTAATGTGGTAATACCATGAATTAAGGTCTCTCTGTCATTATATGTTGTATCACCTACAGGAGCAAGGATAATCATATAAAGGAACAGAATGTCTTCTCTCTCCACTGATCAAAGACCAGGTTGTCCCCAATTCACAGGTTATGTAAGTAAGCCTATTTGTTTGCAAACGGCTTTCCTTGGCAAAACAAATTAGAATCTGTGTTTTAGCCTTGTCAAACCAGGCAAAAAGATAAATAAAAGCATAAACTCAATTCAATAAATCTTTATTGAGCTCCCACGGGATGCATGAATTTAGGATTTATAATTTACATAAGTAGAAAAGTGTTACTTTAGCCCCTTAAAAAAAAAAAAGGAAATCACAACTTCTCTATATATTTCAAGTGAATCATTTAATGTGAGTGAGGCTCAGTTTGATATTGCCATAAGTATTAACACAAGAAAATGGGAAAGTATACCTGTTTCCCTGTTACCAAACAAGGGTTTGATGCCAGAATCAACTAGCCTGTTGGTCTAACAATAGCTATCAAAAAGGCTTGAAAATCTGGAAGTAAAAAATGTATTTGGAAGCACTGTCCTTTGAGGGCACATTCCCTGAGGGCAGGAAATGCTGAAAGAATTAAATGGCTCAAAAATGATAGTGAGATCAAGAAGAATTAGTCACAGCTTTGGAAGAAACAAAACTTGAGAATAGATGACACTAAGTATAGCTAGGTGAATCCTTCTGAAGTTTCCCTGGAGGTGTAGTAGCACTGAGCTAACCAAAGGGGCTACGAACTCATGCTCCTTTGAATAGAGTGGTTTTAAGTGGTAGATTCTCCAGTGCACCAACTGTATTTTCAAGTATAATTCTAGTATTTGTACCTAGAAATACAGAAGAAAAGCAGCAGGGAGAAAGTGTCAAGTATGTAGGATGTAAAGGATTTGGCAGCCCTAGAATTCCCAGTTTGCATCCTTTTCATCAGGAAAGTCACAGTCTGGCTCAGTCCAAGGTGGTGCTGGAGGCAGTGCTACTGATGGCTTTTGATAAGCTGGAGGCAACAGCGAAAGGATTGTGTCCTGGCTCTCTTCTTTCATCTGTCAAAGAAACTCAAAATAAGGCTGTTGGTACATAAACTTAATACATTAGTTCTGTTAGCAAAAAATAACTTTTAAAGAAATCATTGAAAGTATTTAAGATTGTTTTTAACCAAGTCACTAAAAATACCTTTGATTCTGGTCATCTGAAAATAGGAAGAAGTGACAGCCAAATAGAATGATTTTTAACAGAATTGTTTTGCCCTTAAATTATTTTTAGACAATACAGAAAAATAAAATGTCTCTAAATTAATCAAAATACCCAACTGAAGATATAGTCACATATGATGATGCTCCATTTGTTTTTACTCGTTTTGCAGAATGGATGTATTTTAGAAAGTCTAACTGAATTACCCAAAAGTTTTCTTGATTTTAACTTTATTTTGTAAGAAAGCTGTTATTAAAAACCTTAACAACCAAACTGTCCCATTAAGCCAATACATGAAGTGACTTTTTAATAGTATTTAAAAACATCTAGACAACAGAAAAAAGATCAGCTTACCTGTTTGAAGAAAACATGGGACAATAAACTGCTTGCTGATGGCCTGAAACATTTTTAAAAGTTATAAAAAAAATAGAACCTCATATTAGAATGTTGATTTTTAGATGTAAAAATATAGTAGAAATTAGGTTCAAAGCTATAAAACCCAATACTAAAAAATTAAAAGGAAAAATAATGTGTCAGAAGCCTAATTCTTAGCTGCCCTGACCAATGAGAAGAAGTCTAGAGATATCCTTTAATTAGTCCATAACTCAACATTTACTGGGCACTTACTAATTATAAGGAGCTTATGCTAGGCATTAAGGGGCTAAAAAAAGATAAAACCCACACCTTATTTCCAAAACATTAATGATAAGATGTAGTTATATATGATAATAATTTATATTATTATAATAGCAGCAACTAACATTTTTGTACTGCTTGGAAATTTCTAAAATGTCTTCACATAAATGCAGTAATTAATGTCCAGAAGATTAACTGATTTTCACAAGGTGACTTGGTTAGGAAGTGAAATAGCTAAAACTGGAGCCAAGTTTTCTGATTTTGAATCCTGTATTCTCCCTCTTGCTCACTGCTTCAACTTGTTTTTAGCATTGATGCTGTCTAGATTAGACTATGATTTTTTGACCAAAACACTGGTTAAGGATTTGAATTTGGCAGGAAGGGACGATCACAAAGCTTCTATAAAGTGTAAAACATACGTTTTATGTTACTTAGAGGTGAACAATATTACCTTTTCTCTGGATCTTGCTGCAAACAGAGCTGTACCAAGCTACAGAAGGCAGGAGAGAAAGTTTTTGAGGATGGTGTCTGCAATCTGTCACTATTTACTGTGCGAGTTCCACTGGAGACAAGTACACTTTCTCCAATCCCAGAGTCTACCCCTGACCGGGAATTCTTCATTCTGGATTCTGACTGAGGGAAAATGCTGATATCCAATGGGCTATAAGGAGGACCTTTTAATTTCTGTAACAGCATCTAAAAGACAGAAAACTTTCTTTCAACCCTTATCAGGCAAAATATTAAAACAACAACAATAAAGATCCTAAGAGTCTACAGCAGGGATGTTTAACAGATATTACCTAGAACATAGGGATCATATGGAAGGACAGTAGTTCTAGGATTTTAGCAGCATTTACCTGAGTCCTGTGCATGTCCTGGAAAGGTACCTGCCCACTGGCCAATTCACACGCTGTAATGCCAACACTGTAGATATCTGACTTCACGTTGTATCCATGTAAATCCTGTAGAACAAAGAATGTGAAGTCCTTTAGTGTAAATAACTTTAAAAGTTATATACATGTGCTTTTTTGATAAAGGATGGTGAACAATAATGGGAAAAACTTATCAAGTGAGAAATCAAGCTATAGTTAATATATGGCGCACATTTTTAAATTCCTAACATAATAATTTTGACAATAAAGAGGGAAAAAAGTCTTGCAGTAGTGCATTCACCAATCCAAATATAAGGTCACAACTGTCCTTTAGTCAAGCTTAGAAGACACTCGAGACGCACAGACAACCCAATGCAACGGCCACACCTGACCTGTCTCAGTAGTTCTGGACTCAGCCACGGCTGCACTGATGTGCTGAACTGTGGGAAATCAAACACAGCCCTATGCCTCTGTCCGTGCTTAACCAAACTATGCAGGTGGGACAGGCCAGAGAGGGTCACTAGGCCATCACCAGAAATGAGGATATGGCTGGCTTTAAAACTCCTAGAACAAAAAGAAACAATCCTAAATACTGGGAAATTGGCTAATGAAGAAAGAATAAAAATCTGGTCAGAACAAATTCATGTATGCTCTTGGAAATTAAATGCTCTTTATAAAGTATCAGCACACTGCTATGAATATATGGGAAATGCTCAGAGAATTAAGGAATCCTTTCAGCTATTCAAATAGCTTTAGGACAAGAAAATATGTAACTGACAACTACACACATGTTTTGGAAGTGATAATATTTTATGCAAACTTGGAAAGGAATCAAACGATTAATTTCACTCTTGTAGGATGCTATTGCAAAACACCCAAGGAGAAGTCTAAAAAAAAAAATCAATGAACTAATACTTAAAGCATAAGGTTATAATTTAAAGTTAAATGCAGTATTATCCAAAAAAAGCCTTTTATAGTATTAACACTATTTACAAAGACATGTCTTATATAAAAATTTCCTTTGTCAAATTATAAAAGAGCCTGTTTTTCATCCAAAACACTGGATTTGAAAACTAAGAGAGTTTCTAATAGACTAACTACAGTAGGATGACCAATAATCTGGTAAAATTAATTACAATACAGTGTGCGAGAAAGCCTCAGTTAACCAGAATGCTGCTAAAAAACAACAAATAGTAAGAAAAAAAGCTTTAAGGAGTTTGAAACAAACAATAAAAAAAACACACAAGTTATTTAAAAGTAACTTAATTAAAAAGGAAAACAAAGTCCCAGTGTATCTTAAAACAGCACTGTTTTTAAAATTCAGCCAATTCTGCATCTACAGTTTGGTAACTAGAGAATAGATATTTAGTATGATAATCTCAAGATACTACAAAATATTTAAGAAAACAAAGAAGGGTTGTTGCAATGTGTACATGATATAACTATGACTTAAAGATGAAAAACAGATAAAGGAGCTATTAGCTTAAGGAAAAAGAGCTAACTAGGACCCCATTCCCTACAGCTCCCACCCCACATTAGATTGAGAGGTGAGCTCCGTGAGCGCAGGCTCCAACAGGCACTGAGCACAACTCTCGGCACAGGGAGGGGTCCGAACACTGTGGTGAATGAGCACAAAATGTAAGCTTCAACAGTCCCCCTCGGCCCCTGCCTCCCTCAGTTCCCTACCCCTCCTTTCTGATACTCAACTACTCCCGCCTTCCTAAAAGCTCCCTAAAAGATTCCTTCCACTAAAACGCTTTCATTTTGCAAAATACAAATAAGTAAATACCTGTGAATACAGCCATTTTGGTGCAGATAGTTCAACCCTCTCACTGCTCCAAAGAGAATGTTTCTTATTAGAGTTTCACTCATTCCTTCAGGAAAGTAAGTCCTCAAGAGCTGACTTGCTGAACCTGAAAAAAAACGCTGAAATCTTTAAATGAACATTAAAAGTGATTTTGCTTCTGGCTATCTTTTATTTAAATGATTTTTTATTTATTTAAGAGAGAGGAAGAGGGCGGGGGGAGGGAGGGAGAGAGAGAGAGACATCGAATTGTTGCTCCACTTATTCATGCATTCTTTGGTTGCTTCTTGTATGTGCCCTGATTGGGCTAGAACCCACAACCTTGGCATAAAGGGATGATGCTCAAACCAACTGAGCTACCTGACCAGGGCCTATCTATGCTTTAAATGTTCTTTCAACTATAAACACCACACACACACACACACACACACACACACACACACACACACACACCCTTGTTACATTTCAGAATTAACCATTTTCCTATGCAAAGGTAATTTTCCTTCCAGAATATTTAAAAAGACTTTTTTAATGGCACTGAGGACCAGAAAAAAGAATTAACAAGTTTTAGCATTACTGAAAAAACAAAACATACTGTGTATGTATATATATTTTTAAATCCAGAGACAATTCACAAAAGCTATCCTAAAAATCAAAAGTTCTAGAATCCATTTATTTACTGAACACTGTTTTGTGCTAGGTACTGTATGAGCCCCAGGTAATTTTAAATACACACATAATCCTGCCCTCAGGGTGCTCCGATCCAGTGAAGGAGCAGGCACACACACAGACGTTTACAAGACGTGAACTAAGTTTACTCGGCGGAGAAACTGGGATGGGGATGATGTACACAAGCAGAAATACTACTTCTGCCTGAATAACGCAGCTCTCTACTGAGGGAGGACGGAAACCAAAGGGGGGAGGCAGCGAGTTCAAAGGCACGGCTTCTTGGAGAAGCAGTGGTGGCTCACTCATCATCAGACCTATTCTTTTTTCTGAAGACTAAAATTCAACAGAAGCCAGAAATAAAAATATAAAATGAAATTTGGAATTGGCCATCAGAATTATAAATTAAAAGTAGTTAATCATAAATCTAAGATCCCATTCATCAATCATTATAATTATAACTCAGGCTAAGCTATGAGTTATTTTATCAAGAAAGAGTTTTCTTACCATAGGCCATAAACGGAGAAATAACCCAAAGCCAGCTACCAACAGTGAAAACAGTCCAGTAAGTTGTAATATTGGGGTGCTGGAAAAAGTGACATAGAATCACAGCTTTCTAGGATAAACACAAGAGAAAAGACATGTAAAAACAACCTTTTTTCCCTTATGATGAAGATAACAGCAGTCGTGTCAGCTAATTCTCAGTAGAACTTATCAGAACTAACCACTGTTCTCAGTGTTGTATGTCTTTAAATCTTGTATCCACTACACGTTGTGATATGATTTTACAGAAGGGGACACTTAGAAATGAGTTAGAAAACTTGTCCAAGAGCACATAATAAAAGGAGTGGGGTATGAACTTAGTATGAACTCTTATTAACAACTAGAGGCCTGATGCAAGAAATTCGTGCATGGGGTTTCGAGCACGGGGTGTGTGTCGGGGGGGTTCCTCAGCCCGACCTGCATCCTCTCCAATCTGGGATCCCTTGGGGGATGTCCACAGGGATCGGGCCTACACAGGCAGTTGGATATCCCTCTCACACTCTGGGACCGCTGGCTCCTATGCCACCTAGGCTTTTATTATATAGGATACTGTGTTCTTAGTATAGAAACGTTTTAAAAATACATAAAAAGCCCTGGCTGGGTGGCTAAGTTGGCTAGAGCATTGTCCTGTACACCAAAAGGTTGCAGGTTCAATTCCTGATCAGGGCACATACCTAGGTTGCAGGTTCAATCCCAGTGGGGGTGGGTATGGGAGGCAACTGATCGAGGTTTCTCTCTCCCTCTTCTCTCTCTAAAAATCAATAAAAACACATTCTCAGGTGAGAATTAAACACACACACAAATAAAAGTAACTGCTAACATTACATCACAGAGAAAACCACTAATAAAATTTTGGTATAGCCCTAACCATTTTGGCATTGGTAGATAGAGCGTCGGCCTGCAGACTGAAGGGTCCCAGGTTCTATTCCAGTCAAGGGCATGTACCTTGGCTGCGGGCACATCCCCAGTAGGGGTGTGCAGGAGACAGCTGATTGATGTTTCTCTCATCGATGTTTCTATAACATCTCCCTTCCTCTTTGTATAAAAATCAATAAAATATATTTTAAAAAATTTTTAGTATAATTTCTTCCAATCTTTGTGCAAGATACATGTGCACATGTAAACATTTTGAAAATGAAGACAATATCAAAATCAAATCCTTTCCTTCTTTATACAGAAAGTGATTAGTGACAACGAAAATGGATTATAATATTACTGAAAGGCAATTCTATTAAAATTTATCAATTTAGAAGTTAATTTTGCCTAACTGGATGGGAAGGATACTGTCTCTTCCATTTCCCTGTATGACTATTTGTGATTGGACTAACTAGGGGTTTGTAAATCTCCAGACCAGCATTTCAAATATGATATTCATGTGAAGGAATGCATAGTAGTTACCAAAGTTTGAATATATTTTTTCTTTCATGGATCTGCCTTCCAAGTATTCTTTCTAATTCTGTAATTGCATGTTTACAAAAGAAAGAAATCTACTTTTCTCTAACAGAAAAGACCTGTTAATTTGGGGGGGATGGGGGGGTCTTACAGATGTAACTCCTCGGATAGACAGCACTTTAAATGCATTACTTTCTGGTGTTGTCACCTGTAAAGCTTTCAGGCGTTCTTCAGTGCAGTTTTCCAGATTTGTGATTTTGATCGTCACCAGGGTTCCTGTGGGAGTATGCCGTGCAAGATGGACAGAAGTCAGGTTGTCAAAGCCTCTTCCTACAATCAGACATAAAACTGTTAGCCACCAAAAAAAATGATAATTTGAACTTCATCAAAATTAAAAACTTCAACTCCTCAGGAAAATGAAAAGGCAAGCCACTGATTGACAGTATTAACAATACTTTTACATCCAGAGTATATAAATAACTCTTACAACTCTTAATAATCAAACAAAACTCATTAAAAATAGGCAGAAAATTAAATAGGGAATCCATAAAAGAAGCTATAGGAATGGCCAATAAGCACATAAAAAAGAGTTCAAGATAGAGAAATGCAAATCAAAACCACAACAATATGGCATAACATACCTATTATAATGGCTACAATTGTGACTTGATAAATTGTGACTCAAACAATGGAATGCTGCTCAGTAATCCCTACAGCCACTTCCAGTCCCTTCCAACCACTAATGTGATTTTTGTTATGAAATGGCATCATAAGGAATGGAGTGTTTTGTGCCTGGCTTCATTTGCTTGACCACTTTGTAGGCTTAAGTAGTTAATTTCTTTTTATTACTGAGTAATCATTCATCCTATGAAAATACCACAATTTATTTATCCATTTACAAGCTGAAAGATCATTTGGGTTGTTTTCAGTGATTGGAGACTATAAATCAAGCTGTCAGAACTTTAAGTAGACATGTTTTCATTTCTGTTGGGCAAATACCTGTGACTGGAAGTGCTGGGCATGGGTGTTTAACCTTATGAGAAGGTGCCAATTTCTTTCTGAAAGCGGCTGAACCGGTTTGTGTTACCCAAAGCCGCAGTTGCTTGACATGCTCGCCAGTATTTGATGTCAGTGTTTAAATTTTAAAATACCTAGTGGCACCTATTAATAGATACTTAATAAACATTACTTACCCCCTCTTTCCACAATCACCAAATTCTGTTACTTTTATCTTTAAAAAGACATTATTAATCTCAAATTCATCCCTTCCTCTGCAGTGCGGGCATCACTGTCCTCTTTCCGGGACAGATGGAGGGGATTCCTCACTGTGCCCTCTATTCTCAACCAGGGCACATATCAAAATCACTGAGGGGACTACTTCAAAAGCCTATGCCTGCCTTTCGGTCGCCAGCAAGTTTGATTCAGTAGGTCTGTGATGGGATATAGGCATTGCAATTTTTATTTTTTTTTAAATATATTGTATTGATTTTTTTACAGAGAGGAAGGAAGAGGGATAGAGAGTCAGAAACATCGATGAGAGAGAAACATCGATCAGCTGCCTCCTGCACATCTCCTACACTGAGCCAAACCAGTTTTGGCGGCATTGCAATTTTTAAAAAGACTCAGGTGGTGAGGATACTTCCTCACCACTAATCTACATCTTCCAGACTTGTGCAGGGAATTGCAGTTGTCTTTCTAAATCCAGCATTTTATCAATAGAAAGGAACTACAGTGCAGCAGCTGAAAGCTGAGACCCTGCAGTCAGAAGATTTGCTTTCAAATCACTAGCTGTTTGACTGTTAAACAAATCTCAGAGCCTCAGAATTCTTACCTGCAAAATGGGAGTGGTAGAACGAAAAACCTATATCAAATGTTCAGTATAATGCCTTTTAGATGCTAATACTAGCATGCTCACGATTCCAAAATGTCTTTCTAGCACAGAGAGGATAAATTCCAAATTTCGGCCTTAAGTCCTTTGAGTAATAAAGTAGGTCAGTTGTGGGGGTGGACACAGTCTGAACCTCTAAATACACAATGTGTTCCCAACCTCCCAGACTTATCTCCTGCCCTACCACTGCCTACACTCCCCTTGCTCCCACTTCTAGGCAACTATGTGGCAGTCCCTTTCTAATCACCCTTCCTCACTCATCTATTGAAGTAAATATTTTTTATCTTTTTTTAATTGACACCATCTGAACCTCCTTCCTAAGGGCATTTCCACCAGTGCTATTTTAGAAAAGGTCAGATCCTTATTCTCCTTGACCCTGGATGGGAGTGTCAGTGACCTAAACTTGGCCAACTGGAGGATGGAGTGAGAGACAAAGAAGCGGCAGTCAGAACTTGCTGCCGTGGGACCCACTGTCTGGTGGTGGAGGTACCCTACGAGGTGGTCCCCGACCGAGGCTGCTCCATGCCATGCCCTGGCTATGGTTCTAGGCTGAGCTTCTCTTGGCTCTTCCAAGCCTAATTATTTCTCCAGTCAGTAATTCTGTGTTAGAACATGGTTTAAAAATTTTCTCTTTTGCTTGTTAGGACTGTTTTCTGTTGTTTGTAACAAGCACTCTGACTGGAACATCTGGCAACCTTTTCCTCATTCTCAGGATCCAGCTCTTTTTCTCTTTGTTGACTCCCAGATGGATGGTTGGATGCTCCATCTTCTCTGTTCCCACAGCACCTTGCACACCTCGACTACAGTTCCCTCCAGAGGGTAAAACAAAGCCATCCATGTGTTCATCTTCCCAGAGAACGAACTCCTCAGGTGTATTACAGGACTTTCTATCCCAGCATCTAACAGCACCTGCAGTGCTTAATGTTTCTGAATATTCAGAGCCAATGTTTCATGTGTATAAGGCTATAGATAATGACCCATCCTGTTCCAAACTTAACCACAACAGATGGGATTTTAGGTTTTAAGTTAAAATAAAGTAATTTGGTTAAAGGACTATAACTAAAAAGATCTTTTTTGCCATCAGCTTAATTCCTAATAATGAAGGATCAATTATGTGAAATCCATGATTACCTATTTCCACTTGTAGTTCATAGTGAGAAGCGTTGGTGGAACAGACCGCTTCACTGAGTCTAGCAGATGGAGACAACCAGGGAAGGGTTGGCTTATCAACCTGCATGGTTTTAGAAAGATGAAAACAAAATACGTTTAGACTCTTTTGGTCCCCCAACCCAATATAAAATGCAGACATTGTATTTTTAAACACACAGTGCTCATTAGGAAAGGCACACTGAAAGGTGACTTAGGACACTGGTTCAAGATCTAAAAAGAATTTACAATTGCTAATAATTGATGCTAGTTAGAAAGCTATCTGCTGATAAAGGTGAGAGGGCAGGAAAAACAGATTTATAGGTAGCAAAGAATACTTTCCAGCACAATTTCAAGTAAGCCTTTTTAGGAGTTGTTAAGAATAGTTCATTCTTCAAGGTAGTAATAAATAAATATGTCGAAGGAAGAGATGCAGGGGCCTGTGAGGAAGGATTCTCTGCTTGTGCTACTGCTTCAAGGGATCCCAAGTTTTATCCATGACACATCCAGATACATACTCAGCTAGTGGAGGTGCTAACATCAAGAAACAATTTCCACACTCTAATCTATTAAAATTGCTGAAGATGTTCTTCACAAGATGAAAGGAATAAGAAGGGAGATAAATAAATAAATGTCAAGAAATGGGAGACCACAGTACAGATCCCCCGAGTTAACAGGAACCCTATGGGTGTCTCACAGGGTGCTCGAGTTGGAGCCTGGTCTGCACCGTCCCAGTGGCAGTGGCAGTGAAACATGCACGCAGGAGGAAGAGGAGGCCAACAACTTGGTGTCATACGATAGCCAGGAGGCTCTCCAGAGGACACCAGCACTCCAAAGACTCTCAGGCGCCTTCCAGGCACCAGCAGGCGCCAGAATCTTATTACTGCCCCCGAGGTAAGGAGAAGGAAGAAGGGGGTTAGAAATCATATTACTATGTGCTAGGAATTGTGCTAATTACTTTTCATATCCTTAACTCTACATGTTCCCTAAAGTTTTAAGAGAGCAGAAAAATATAAGCTCCTGGCTAAAGATGAATGAAAGTAAATATTGTTAAAAGAGGGATGAAAGATTATAAAAAGAAATTCCATTATACAACTGGAAACAATCCCAATGAAAAAAAAAGAAATATAAATAAATCAAGTTAATTTCTTTAGGACAGGCAGTCTTCAAATAAACTGAGATCTAAAGAACACATGTACGAGACAGAAAGGAGAGCATATAAACAATTAAAAAAATTTTTTAAGTAACAACCTGAAGCCTGTCAGGGAGGCTTCAGAATGAACTGAGGCTTAGGCATAGGTGGTCATATGAGGGACTGCAGTCAGACGACCAACCTGTACATTGCTTCGTTGCTTCCATCTTTTCCATTAGGAAAGTAGTCTTCTTTAAACTAGAAGGCACATTTGTTGTATATAACTAGCTCAAGCCCAAAACAGGTTATTCTATATATATATATTAGAGGCCCGATGCACAAAATTTGTGCAAGAGTGGGCCTTCCTTCCCCTGGCTGCCAGCACTGGCTTCCCTCTGGCACCCAGGACCCAGGCTTCCCTCGCAGCCCTGGCTTTGTCTGGAAGGTCGTCCAGTCTAATTAGCACATTATGCTTTGCTTATTATAGATAAAACAAAATAAATCTATAAATAAAAACAAAACTCTCTCTCTATATATATTAGGTACTAAGAGTTGTCAGGGTCACAGAGACAGAAAGTAGGATGGTGGTGCCAGGGGAAGGGGAGGGAGAGGGAACAGGGAGTTGCTGTTCAATGGGTAGAGTTTCCATTTTACAAGATGGAGAGTTATGGAGATGAATAGTGGTGATGGTTGCACAACATTATGCATGTGTTTGATACCAATGAACTGTACACACTTAAAAATGGTTAATATGGTAAATTTTATTTAGCACATACCTAAAAAAAGGTAGCACGTGTTGAAGTTTACTGAGTTCTAGGCCTGTTTCCTGGCAACAGCAAGGAGATAACAACAGACACTTTACTCTCTGAATACCTCAACCTGAAGGTAATATTTGAATAAAAGCAAGGATTAGACACTACATCCTACTGTATAAAAGGACAGGTAACTAGAAGACTTTAGAGTATTAGTGAGCAAAAAGTGAAATGACAAAAACGAAGACAAAATCGGGATAAATGTATAAACAGGATTAAATGGGATTATCTTATTTTGTAGGAAATAAGCCATTTGCAAGGCAGGTTCCATTTTGTAGTGAGAAATATTCATTCCCGAGCATGTTTCTTTAAATATTATTTACATCAGGCATTGCCCAGGGGAGATAAAGATGAAAAAGATAGGATGCCTATTTTATGGGGATCATGCTATAGTTGGAAGAGACGTATACAACAATCATTGTGAGATAATGAATAAATGCCATTTTATAGGAATGTCTAACATATGTTGGAGAATAAATAAAAACTTCAAGATGTGATATTTGGGCCAACTCTTTATGATTGAGGAGAAATTTTAGAGGCAGAAAAAGGAGACTATTTCAAACAGAAAGAAGAGTATATGCTAAGACTCAGTAGCAAGAAATAAAACTAAAAAAATTAAAGTTATTCCATACCACTAAGGTCCCTTATACCCATGGTCGGCAAACTGTGGCTCGCAAGCCACATGCAGCTCTTTGGCCCCTCGAGTGTGGCTCTTCCTAAGCCTTAGGAGTACCCTAATTAAGTTAATAACAATGTACCCACCTATATAGTTTAAGTTTAAAAATTTGGCTCTCAAAAGAAATTTCAATCATTGTATTGCTGATATTTGGCTCTGTTGACTAATGAGTTTGCCGACCACTGCCTTATACCACGCTAACAAGTTTAGGCCTTCCCTCACCCACGTGGAAAACCTCTATTAATACCCTAAGACTCTTAGTAAAATCTGCTGTCCTTCGCTCATTAGCTGATACTCTCTTGTGGATACTATGGAGCACAGCCAGGTTTGCTTTCAGAATGGAGGTGCTAATCTCCCCAACCACTATGACCACTGAGTCTTGTACAGGGAACTGCCCTCTTCAGAAAGAAGCCACGCTGCCCACAGTTATGCCACTTCCCTGGGGTCAGTTTGTATCCAACATTGGTGGATACAGGAGTACAAATGCCCAGAGCCCTTGGGCAACTAGGGCAATTAGGTAGAGCCATGCCAGCTCCAGAGATGCTCACTGGAATGGCTAAGGCCTCTCTTCAGACTTCTTAGGCACAACAACACTGCCTCCTCCCTCTCTCACAGTGTTGGTCTCTAGAAAGAACTTCCCAATAAATTTCCTGCATGAAAAAGAAAAAGTTTAGGCTTTATCCCATAGGCTTTTGGAAACCAATGAAATCTTAAGGTTGGAAAGTGACACAAGGAGGCCTGTATTGCTAACAGTGTTGAATCCTGATCTGAGTGGTGAGAGGAGGGTATACGCATGCCTAGGAAACTAGAGGCATTGAGTCTTCCTGTAATAGTCCAGTGAGAGATGATGAGACTTGAGTAGCAGTAGTTAGTGACCAGGTGAAGGAGGGCATGGACTCAAGGGTATTTCGGATACAGAACCATAAGACTTGGTGTATGTGGGAGCAGAGGTAGAGGCAGTGTGAGGATCTTTCCAGTTTCTAGTCAGGATGATCTAGTAGGTGGGTTTTTTATTAGCCAAAGCAGGAAACACAATGTATTGCTGAGTCTGAGAGAAAATTAAGGTTTTTCCGAAACTGCATAAAAATGTCTTCGAAAACCCTAATACAAGATATTCTACAGACAGCCCGGTGCCCAAGGAAGAGCGAGAGTGATAGGTAAAAATGTGAAAATCATCAGTTCTGCTTGATGCCAGAGTCCCCTCCTCACCTGAAGGAAAACCTGAGGGAGCTCCAGGATAATCTGAAACCTGAGCAACAGAGCCTTAAACAGGTGAGATGCTCAAGGAGAGATGGTTTAAGCCCAGTGGTCGGCACACTCATTAGTCAACAGAGCCAAATATCAACAGTACAACGATTGAAATTTCTTTTGAGAGCTAAATTTTTTAAACTTAAACTATATAGGTAGGTACACTGTTATTAACTTAATTAGGGTACTCCTAAGGCTTAGGAAGAGCCACACTCAAGGGGCCAAAGAGCCGCATGTGGCTCACGAGCCGCAGTTTGCCGACCACGGGTTTAAACAGAAGAGAAGAGGCCAATGATAGACCACTGGAGAGTAGCAAAGACACGGTAAAGGAGAAGAATGTCGGAGAACCAGGAGTGAGTGGTATTAGAGAAGGCAAAGGAGTATTAATTGTACTCAATCATTTCTTACCAAGTTTTGATGGACACTGGTTTCAGACTGTTTTTCAGGTCTGAGTGATTCAACTTGTGTTCGTGAAGTGCAGAAACAATCCTGGAAATTCAAGAAAGGAATTAAATCAAGTGAAAAAAGCCCCCATGAAATAAGTAGGGGTGACATGTGATACAAGAAGGTCTAGTGATGGAGTGAGGGGCAGAGAGAAAGGGTAGCATGCAGGGATCTGGAATTGAAGCCAGGACTCATAATGTGGGGGTACAGTATGCGAGAGGACAGAGAAGCAGCTGTGTGTGCAGAAGACAAATGCCTTCTGTTATAATTCTACTTGGCATATCTCTGATCCTTGTCCTCTCTCTGGAGATCATAGTGTCAATTCACTTTTACAGTTGGTATTGATACTGAACTCTTCTATCACCTGCAGTTTTCTTCTGAATATTTAGCTAAAGATTATTCTGCTCTACCCACAATAATCATTTTTATTTTGATCCTCAGATTTGCTTTGGAAAATGAAGTAGGTATCTCACCTTAATGTATTTTCCAGATATATAAAGCTCCCCCTTTTAAGTAGAAAAGCTGTACTTCAGACAAAAGTAATGCATCCTGTATTTTCTATATAACTAACATTCTTCTCGCTTCATAGTTCTGCCTCTTACACTTGGCAAATGAAGGTGTTGATGAGCAGGTATGAGTCTGAGCCCTGGCTCTAATTTTTCGCAATCCTGGGCCAAACTCAACATGAGGACTATACCCCCTGCCCAGCCAGTCAGTCACAACTTTGAAGACTGGAAGAGATACAATATATGAAAGTTTTCTGTAAACTGTACATCCTCATATAAATGCACCCATCACTTTTTAAAAGATCACTGCTTTAATAATTCAAATATTCAAGTATTGTATTATATTCTGTATAAAGCAAGATGAAAGTCATAAAACTACTTAATTAAAGCAGATACCAATATCTAAAGCAGGGGTGGGCAAGCTTTTTGACTCGAGGGCCACAATGGGTTCTTAAACTGGACTGGAGGGCCGGAACAAAAGCATGGATGGAGTGTTTGTGTGAACTAATATAAATTCAAAGTAAACATCATTACATAAAAGGGTACGGTCTTTTTTTTCAATAGTTATATTCATTTCAAAACGGGCCGGATTCGGCCCGCGGGCCGTAGTTTGCCCACGGCTGATCTAAAGTATATTCAGATGTGGATCTAATAGTATCTGTACATCATATTATATACATTGACCCAACTGCTTTTTGCTTGCCTTTAGTCAGATGGAAATTTTTAAGAGATATTTTTGAAATATTTAAAGGGTAAGACATAGCTAACTGGATGAGAGAGGCATATCCAAGCACAGCATATGTATGAGAAAAGTGGGTCTGGGTCACAAGAACAGAATAATGAACATATCAGAAAGTACAGGAGAAACTCTTTTTTGAAAAAAACAAAAACTCGATGAGAATTTAACTTATTTCTTAAGACCAGAAGTCATTCAGGTCAAAATAACATCAGAGTAAAGACTGTCTCATCAGAATATGCCCTTTGTTATGGCTCTGCATCACCATCCAACTACTCCGAAGGCACAAAATCAGATCCACGTTAACAAGAACTTACCAGAAAAGACATTGAATCGCTTTATTTCACAGAAAGTGACAAAAATCCATCTACTGCAGAGAAGATTATTGCTTTATCTTCAGATGCAGAAATATCCTAATATGAAAACAAAAGGAACATAATTTAGACTTACATGTAAGCTTCTTGAAGAACTAGTTGTCATAAACCCACACAATGTCTAGGCAGCTACTCTTTGACATAAGGACCAGAGCCAGTCCTGGAAAGTGTCTTTAAAGAGCATTTCTGTTTACTGAATACTGTCTGGGCCCTGACATCACAACAGAAAGGCAGAGTGGAGGTTCTGGATATTTTCTCAAAGCCTCAACATACCTGCATCTCTCCTTCCCTATATTTTCTGTACTTTTAAAAAGAGCCCTAACAAATGTGAAAACAATTTAGAAAAACAATATTGGACCCACTTTTGATATAAATGGTGTTACAAGAATTCAGTGATTCCACTCTAAGTAAATTTTGAGGCTTCCTAATCAGATTAATTGCCTTTTCAGTCATTTGGGTTCCCTGACCAGCGAATTTGGAAAGAATCAGGATTAGTAACAAACTAAGAATTAATATTTTCTTGTTGCCACATTTAAAATAAGAGAATTTTTTTCCAGTTTTCATGTAAAATAACATCTTTGTAGGTTGAATATTTTTTTACTTTATTTTGATTTCTCAGTTCTAGCCTTGGAATTTATTTATAGGCATGAAAAACATGCAGATTATTATACAAATAATTACTGTCCACTTTCAGTAATAGAGTATTAAGCTCAATAGTTTATGAAGACTCTGCAACAGATTCAGAGATTGAAAATAGTAACTTCTACAGATTCAAGGAGCTATAAAAGCACCACCAAAAGTTTCCAGATCTTTCCCAATAGAAAGGGTAGTAATTTTCTAAACTTGCTAGTGCTTTGGTGTTTCCTTATAACTGTCAATGTCTTTACTTTCATATACATTGTGCTTCATTATTTAATTTTAATGAAGTCCTCAAGTTTGATGAAGGCATCTGCAAATATCTGAGCAAAATGAGAAAGAAAAGGAGATCTTGTAAACCATAGATATTATTGCTAAGGGAACTATGTATTTGTTCAGGATGGTCACTACACACCAAAGGGAAAGAATGTGAGGAAGAAGAACCTGAAAGCATGATTATTTTGTCTTCTGTCATTCACTGTATCAAGTTAAGGCACTGGAAGATGCTGTTACAAAAGGAGGAATGCAATGCCTGCCCTGCCCACCTTCTAGGCTGACTGAAAGTACCCATAACTGCCAAACACTGTATCAATAAGAGCCTGAGAGGATGCTCTGAAAGGCACCCTCAAACATACCGGCACAAAACGGTAAGGCTCCTTTTGGGTAGTGAGTTGGCAATATTTTGATAAACATGAAAATATTCATACCTTTTGACCCAGGATAATTCTCACTTCCAGTAATCTATTTTAAGGAGGAATGCAAGCAAATGAAGAAACCACATCTATAGAAAGTCACTGCACTGTTATGTGAAATAGCCAAATATTCATTTCAGTTGTTCAATCAATGGCTACTATGGAATGGGCACTGCGCCGGGCATTGGGCACTCACTGGTGATGGGGCAGGGAAGGCTCTGACCAGTTGTAGCTTACCTTCCCACGGCAGAAAGACTAGGGATGTCACGATGAACTGAACTTTCTGGTTATTCCGATTTTGTTTTCTGCTTTTCCCACTTAATATCAGTTAAGTTCTTTCTTAACAACAAGAACAACAACAAAACTTTAAACTTCACTACCTTTCCTATTTCTCAGAAAAACTAAGAAGAAACGGGCACCATGTGTGAGAACTGTTAGCACTAAAGGGTTGTCCCCATGGGGTGGTTTAATCCCAGAGGTTTTTGCTTAAGATATGCCAGTCTAATAAGAGATAATTTTACAAGACATTTTGAGGTCAAGGCAGCAGCTGCACCTGGTAAGGGGCGGGGACGTGTGTGTGTTGAAGGAGATTTGCTGTCATATTTTTCTCTACACGTTCTTTCACTAGGTATGAACATAAATACTTTTAAAAATTTCATATTTCAGACCTAATTTTCTAAATGTATTCACAAGTACATTAGTGTGGCCCCCTGCACCTGTATCTGAAAAGCTAACTAGGATAAAGCTTTATAAATAATTTAAAGTTGTCCTATAACAGAATGGTAGGTAGTCCGAAGATTTTCATCTGAAAGGGTGACACTTTCTGCGAAAATCAGGAGCTGTGTCTATTTACAGTCCATTGTTATAGGGAATGCAAACAAAAAAACAAAACACAAACCCTTATTTAACTCTTTGCTGAGCTTTTAAATTACTGTAATTTTCAAAGTGATCTTGGAAACCTATAATATCCATAATATCTTAAAAATTGTAGCAACGCACAACTCGGTATAATTTTCCAAATTAGTATCGTGACTCATGCTTTCAGGAGACATCGCCTGAACGCCTACTGTGTGCTCCGTGCCAGGCAGGCGATGTGTCACAAATCCTGACCAAGTTTTCAGGGAAAAGGGTGCCCGACACAACAAACCCACGAAGGCAAACACAACGCCGAGCTTCAATACTGAGGACAAACGACGCCTGGGCATTTGCTTTTGTGAAAAGTTCCCTCCTAGTCCTG
>NW_006285484.1:893431-893713 GCF_000327345.1 Myotis davidii
GCCAGGGGGCGGGGCCTTCGAGCTTGGGGGCGGGGCCAAGGCAGAACTACATCTCAGGGAACTACAATTCCCAGCAAGCCCTTGGGCCGGTGCGTGGAGGCTGCTGGGAGAGCGGGTTTCGTACGCTCGTCCCCAATTGCGTGGGGACTGCCATTGATCCGGTGCTGCAGCAAAACTGAAGTCGCCGAGTAATGATGTTGTGAAGTCGCCGCCCCCCCTGCCACGCCCGGAGGTTCCAGGCTGCGGCGGCGGCAGCTCAGCTGCTGCTCGGAAGCTGCCGCC
>NW_006285484.1:894125-906938 GCF_000327345.1 Myotis davidii
TTCTGGGTGAAGTTGCGGTGGACTTTTCTGGGATTGATTGTGAGCCAAGACACCACACGTCTTTCCAAAGAGACGGTTGACTTCAGTTTCCAGCGCACATAATGGGTCCTGGCCGGTGTCCATTGGAGGACTGGCATAAAGATCATCTCTGACACTTAAAAGATTTCTGGGTCACAGGAGCGGTGCTTGCCCACCAACCTTTGATCTAAACGTGCAGTTTCTGAGCCATAAACAGACAAACAAACAGAAACAGTGACCGTTCACTGGAAATTCGTCAAGCTAGAATGGGCCATAGGAATAAAATGACATGGACTCTGAGTTTTAAATATATGCATAGTCGCTGTAGAATTGCATGTCTGAGCCCCAGGGGTCTCCAAATAGCATGTTAAGGGTGGACACGGGACACTTCAGAACAGACTGTGAAGGACAGTTGGGGGTGAGAGAGGGCAGGGGGCGGACACTTTATCATCTCTGCATTCATTCAGCTTCCTGTTTTTACAATTAAGTAACGTGCAGCAAGCCTCAGACATTCAGCAAGCGCACACTTTATGAAAGACCGTGTTTTGTCACTTGGTAGGTTTTTATTCTTATGCTAGAAGGGCTTGGAAAGAACAAACATTGGGGTGCTCTCCACCTGCCAGGCACCCCGGTTAGGAGCTCTGCAGACACCCGCTCCATCACTAAGATCACCCTTTTGCGCTAAGTCTGAGGCTCGAAGACGTCAAGTGGAGATTCACACCTAGACTTGCCTCCTCCAGAGTTACGGGGCAGGTAGCTGGGACCTCCTTCAGAAATGATCTTGAAGGCATGTTCCAGTGTTATTTCCCAATACTGGTTTCTACACACTTTGGACGTCTAGAGTAAGGCTAAACCCCGCTTTTGAACAAGTTGTTCTTTCTGCTTGCAGTTCCTGTCCCCCAGAGAGCTACTCATTAAGATCCTAGAAGGGCACGCCAAATCCACCCCAGCTTACTTATGTAAGACATAGGATTGGGTTTTCACCAAAAAGGTCCTTTCTGGTTCAAAGTTTTAGTGAATCTCCAGTTGGAAATATGAGCCAAGGAGCATTATTCTCCACTGACAATGCCTAATATCTATAGGTTTTAAGAGTAGAAAGACTTGTTTCTTAAAATTTTTACTTCTCCACCCCTTTATGTTAAAAACCAGTATAAGAAATGAGACAGATGATGATAATATATTATTTCATGTTTATTTTGAGCTTTGTTATGTCATCTGTATCAATTTTTGAAGCTTTTTAGTTACCATACTGTTTAGTTGGTAAGAAATCTGAGGCATTAAAGTACATAATACATTTTAAATGATTTAATAATGGAAAGAACTAAATTATGCATGGGTTCCAGTCATTTGTTCAGATCTGCAGTGTTCATGTAATAATAGGAAACATTTGTATAATGCTTACTATCTATTAGATACCCATCTAAATCTTTACCTGTATTAACCTATTCTCACAGAAGCACTATGAGCCAGTTTTAAAATTGTATTTATTGGCTAATAACATAAATTTCAGTTTACAACTTTATAATGTAACATCTATACATTCTATTGTGTGCTTACCAGCCAAAATCTAATCTTCTGTCACCTCGTATTTGACTCCCTTTACCTTCTTTGTCCTCCCTCCACTTCTCTTCCCTTCTGGTAACTACCATTTTGTTGTCTGTATCAAGGAGTTTTGTTTGTTGCTTTTTGTTTTATATCCCACATGTGAGTAAGATCATGTGGTTCTTGGTTCTTGTTCTTTTCCATCTGACTCACACTAGCTATAAGTGAAATGCAAATCAAAACCACAATGAGATACTATCTCACACCCATTACAATGGCTCTTATCAATTAGTCAAATAAGTGTTGGAGAGGATGTGGAGCAAGGGAGCCTCATACACTGCTGATGGGAATGTAAATTGGTATAGCCGCTATGGAAAACAGTATGGAGGTTCCTCAAAGAATAGAGCTACCATATGACCCAGCAATACCTGTTCTGGGTATCTACCCCCAAAAATGGAAAACACTTATTTGTAAAGATATATGTACCCTGTGTTCATTGCAGCATTATTGTAGCCTAGAGATGGAAACAACCCAAGTATCCTTCACCAGATGATGAGATAAATAAGATGTGGTACATACATACATACACTAGAATACTAAGCCATAAAAAAAAGAGATGAAATTTTTGGTGACAGCGTAATGAATATTTAGAGTGTCATGCTAAGTGAAGTGAGTCAGATGGAAGAGGTGATTTTATAGATAGGCACCTGAAGCAGAGTGTAAGTGAGCATAATCAAGGCCATTCAGCTGCCTCGTGGTAAAATCGGGTGTTAACCTCAGGCAATCTCAGAATCTCTACTCTTCACATTTTTTGAGCATCTGCTGTGTACCAAACCACAACTGGATTTTTTAAAAAATTATAATTAGGTCATTTATCTTTACAACTAGCTTGTATAGAATGGAAGTTCAGCATTTAGTGTCTTGCCCAAAGTCACAAGATTATTAAAATGATAGAGCCAGGACTTGAACCCACATTTGCCTGTCTTCAAGTCCATGCTTTTGTAATACTTTCAGTAATCAAATCTTGATTAAATACCTTGAAGGGGCCAAACACTGTGCTAAGTGCTAGAGATTTCGTCTCTGCTCTTAGGAAATACAGTCTGAAGCGGGAAAGAGACGATTGTGATAGTGTGTGACAGGACAGCAGCATACAGAGGACATCATACAGAGGTACTATGGGAACATAAAGAAAGAGCACTGAGATCTTCCTAGGGTGGGAAGGCTTGGGCCATCTTGGAAAAATAAATGAGAATTGGCCTGGACAAAGAAAGGAGAGGGGCCCTTACGGGCTGGATTCTGTTCCTCCAGAATTCTTGTTAAATGTTGAAACCCGGATCCCCATGACCTCAGAATGTGACTGTATCTGGAGATAGGGCCTTTAAAGAAGTGATTATGTTAAACTGAGCCCTTTAAGGTAGGTCATAATCTTTTCTGATTGGTATCCTTATAAGAGAAACTTTGGCCACAAAAAGAAATACAGAGAAAAACCATGTGAGGACACATGGAGAAGGTGGCCATCTGCAAGCCTCAGGAGAAAACAAATCTACCAGCACTTTGATCTTGGACTTCTAGCATCTAGAATTGCGAGAAAATGAATTTCTGTTATGTAAACTACCCAGTCTGTGGTACTTTGTTATGGCAGCCCTAGAAGATTATACAGGGATGTTCTAGGTCAGTGGTTGGCAAACTCATTAGTCAACAGAGCCAAATATCAACAGTACAACGATTGAAATTTCTTTTGAGAGCCAAATTTTTTAAACTTAAACTATATAGGTAGGTACATTGTTATTAACTTAATTAGGGAACTCCTAAGCTGGCCTTTGCTAAAAACATCCTCAATCTGATTGAGGTATGTTCGCAGAGGTCAACCCCTTCCAATTCTCCCATCCACACTCGTCTTGTATACTTGTTTCATCTATCTCCTTTCGTTCATCCTCTCTATATGTCCACCCCCACTTCTTCTAATGCCACTTCTTCAAAATAGACTTGCCCAGGCCGAAAACCAACTTCTGCCCATGGGCCATGAAGTTTCAATTGCACTGTACGTGCGCACTTGCACGTGGTATTTTGGGCAAGAGCCACACTCAAGGGACCAAAGAGCCGCATGTGGCTCGAGAGCCGTGGTTTGCTGACCACTGTTCTAGGTGAAGAAATGACATTCAAAAAGCCTTTTAGGTGTGGCCAGGTGATTAGGTTTTGTGATAAGGAGTGTTGAGAGGTGAAGTTGGAGACTAGGCTGGGACCATATTAGGACAATTTTGTATGAGATGCTAAGGAGTTTAATCTTTATCTTAAGGAAATGGGATGAAAAGGGTTTGTAGCAGTGCAAAAACATTAGCTCTGCATTTTAGAGCAATTTAGATTACTCTGTGAGCCTTGTGGAGGATAGATTAAAGGGGATAAGACTGGAGGCAGGGAGACCAGTTCAGGTGTCAATTGCCACAGGAAACTGAACTAAATATTTTCTTCGAATATCAAATGTCAAACTAAAACAGAACCATTGTTAAGGAAGATTTTAGAGGGCACAGCTAACCTTTAGGGCAGGGGTGGGCAAACTTTTTGACTCGAGGGCCACAATGGGTTCTTAAACTGGACCGGAGGGCCGGAACAAAAGCATGGATGGAGTGTTTGTGTGAACTAATATAAATTCAAAGTAAACATCATTACATAAAAGGGTACGGTCTTTTTTTTTTTTTAGTTTTATTCATTTCAAATGGGCCGGATACGGCCCGCAGGCCGTAGTTTGCCCACGGCTGCTTTAGGGTATATATAAGAAGATTTTGGAAGAATTTGTATATCCTTTTTTACCTATAGACTGGCTATGCTTTTGACATTTGGCTTTTCATAAAGCTTTCACAGAATACTCATTGTTTTCCCATGGTATTTTTTTTTTTTGTATTTAATACACTTTTATGGTGCTTACACTGTTCTAAGCCAAGTCCTATACTTTGTTTGATCTTAGCCAAAAGGCTGAGAAGCAATAAGCCAACCTTATGAAATACCTACTATTACTATCTCCATTTTATACATACAGATATTGAAGTACAGAGAGGTCCAGTAACTTGTCCCTGGTCACATAGCTGATAAATGGCAGTGGTAAGATTCAAACACAAGCTGTCTTCAGAATCTGTGCTCTTAGCCATTATACTATGCTGTTGCCATACAGTATTAAGATCTTCTACTGCCTATGAAAGGAGGAATACAAAAATGAATTGGGTATTTTTCCATAGGGAGTATACAGCTTATCAGGGAGATTAGGAACAATAATAAGTTTTTGGGTTTTTTAAAGTTTTTTAGAGAAAAGTGGAGCATTGAGGGGCAGTAATTACTAGGGCTTCTGGGAAAACTTGATGGAAAAACTGGCATTTGAACTGGGGTGTGAGGATTGGATATGTAGAAGAAAAAGAGAACATTGAAGTTACAAGCAATAGCATGAAAAAGTTATAGGATTGGGAATTTCCTGATGTGTCTAGAAAACTAGTAAATACAATCCTTTGTTTTGTTGGGAATATATTGTGTAGTTGGAGAAAAGAGTGGAGGATGGGAAAACAGGAAATGTCTGGGAAAGAGAACTCTTAGGGCTTGAGGAGCAAGGAAAATTGTAAGATTTTAAGCCAAATGATTGAAGTTATACTGAATGTAATGATCTTTTAGGAGAGGATAAAATTCATCTAGTCCCAGCCCATCCATAACAAGTCCTGTCTTCACTGTCTCACAGATCCCTCTGTTTCCATTTGCCTTGTTATGCATTTGTTACAATAATTCAGGCATAATGTGATAAAATTTCTTAATTATTTTTTGTGTCTAATTTATCCTCTATCCTGAAATTTATCCTCTATTCTGACTCCCGATTTATTTCTCAAATGTCACTTTCCATTTAGAAACTTGTTCCCTGTTGGATCAAGTTCAGATTTCTTAATCTGAGCTAGTCAAATTTAAAGCTCCAAGTACTTCCCCATATATTCCCACTGAAATTCGTCTGTACACTCCTGCCAAACTGGCTCTGGCTGCTTCCGTCTTACCCTACCAGCTATCCCCATTCCCACTATCCAAATCTTTCCATCCTTGAGGAACTCACTCAAATCTTACTTCTCTGTGAAGCCAGACCACTTCAGCTAGAAAAGTGCTCTCCCCCTCTGGCTATGTACAGAACAGTTCTGTCCTAACACTCATAAATTCTTAATAAATCTGGTGGTGTTATCTTGTTTTCTTAAATTTCTTTACATTATTAGATCTTAGGTCGAATGTAAATCATAGAGATTATTAGAGCTCTCACCATTAGATCTTAGGTTTCTTACATCTTTAATCTCCTTAGGGCAGAGTCTATTGTGCACTACTTTTTATTTCTTTTCAGTACTTTTAGTTTATTTCAAGAGGCATTGAAAGCTGGCTCATAAATAGCTGATTGACCAATTGTTCATTGAGGTAATTTTATTGAAATTTTTTCAATCACTGACCTGCTTTTTATTATGTAATGTTCTGACTTTGTTCTTAGCTTTACCAGACTCAGGTAACCTTAGGCATATCCTACTTGACTACCCCACCCTGTATTATGGTTTATTCCTGCTAAGAAAATGAGCATACAAAGTCTACTCATGGAGTAGAGGTGGAACTAACTCATGTTGTAAAGATCAGAGAGGTCTTGGAAGCTTATTTATATATCTCTGTCAGTGGTTGCCAGACCTTGAGTTCTTTCTTTAGAAAGCTTTCTCACAAGTCATGAAGAAGGAAGAAATAGTTCAAATAAATTAGGGTCTAATTTAAAAGCGTTACACCATGTTGTGTAACAATGGAGTTGATAAATTATGCATGTTACTAGTGAAAGAATTCACCCACCAGTTCAGTTGATAGTCCAACAACAAATATTTATTGAGTTGCTGCTCCTGCCATTGTGTTGCCATTCTGATCAGCAAGGAGGAAAGGGAAAAGATAGCAGCTTCCCTTTCTCTTCCTGGAAGTAAATTGTAATATATGTTGTAAAAGAAATAAATTAGATGCTGCATTATAAAATAAAGGTGGCAGAGGAGACTACTTTAGATATGGTAGACTTCTCCCTTAGGATGGCTTTTCAACTGAGTTCTGAAGGGTGAGAAGTAATTGCCATGTAAAGAACAAGAGCGAAGAGTAGTCCAGGTCCAGTGAACAGTTGCAAAAGCCCAGAGATAAGAGAGTGTGATGAGAAGTGAAAAGAAATGACAAAAGGTCTGTGTCTCTGTGGCTGAGTCTGAGCAAAGAGCAGAGCGTGGCAAGATGAGGGACAAGTATGGGCAGACCTTGTAGACTGGGATTTTAAGTGTGGATTTTATTCTAGGTATTACGGGACCCCTTCATTTATTTTTGAAAGGAATTTAGTTTTAAAAAACATGATTCTTGTTGCCTTATGGAGAATAAGAGATTAACATGGAGTCCTAATAGGAACTTGGTTCACCTTAGGAATCTAAGAGTTGATGATGGCTTGAATTAGGATGAAAGCAGAGGGAATGAAGAGAAGCGGGTAAATTTGAGAGACATATATTGGTATTAGACTGCACAGAACTTGGTAATGGGTTGGATGTGGCAAGGTGAGAAGAAGGAGACATCTGTTCAGTTGATCAGTTTAGGGCAGTGGTCGGCAAACTGCGGCTCGCGAGCCACATGCGGCTCTTTGGCCCCTTGAGTGTAGCTCTTCCACAAAGTACCATGCACAGGCGTGCACGTACAGTGTGATTGAAACTTCATGGCCAATGCGCAGAAGTCGGTATTTTGTGGAAGAGCCACACTCAAGGGGCCAAAGAGCCGCGTGTGGCTCGCTTCCTGCAATTTGCCAACCACTGGTTTAAGGGATCATAATCAGCCTTTGAGAAAATTGTTTGAAGCTCAGGAAAAAGTCTAGTTTAAGAGCCAGACTGGGAGTTATTAACAGAAAAGAGAGTCAACAGAGGAAAGCAGGGAGTAGTCAACAATATTGAACCAGAGATGACATAAGATAACAACTAAGAAGGTATGATTGGATTGGTTAGCAGGGACTATTGGTGACTGAAGGGAAAGTGGTTTCAGGAAAAATCAGATTGTAGTGGGGTTGAGGTATGAATGAGAGATGGAGAAAAGAGAATGAGAGGAAATACCCTTTAAGGAAGCACGGCTGAGAACAGAGGGCAATAGTTAGAGGGAGATAGAGAAGGCAGGAATAGAGACTTTTAAGTAACATATTTCATTATTTTTCAACCTGGTGGACATATACACATGTAGAAAAATTGAACAGTATATTAAGAAAAATAAGTTTCTCTCCCCCTTCTATCTTTCACCCAGTTCCTCTTCTAAGAGGATTGCTAATTTATACTCCCATCAATAAGTGTGGAAGTGCATGATTGAGATTATGCTTGTACTTCATTCATAGAGTTTGGAGAGAATACTAGCTATAGATTTTGTGAATTTACTGGTGGGAGCAATGAGAGTAAGAGAAATAGAGAATAGATAGGGTTTCAGAGATTAGCAAGAATGGTGTGGTATGAGGTTGTCTCAGAAAAGGATGTTTAAGAGTAATAATGGAGGGCATGCCTGTGGTGTGAGGACCAGGTTGATGGCCAAATCTGCAACAGCCCCGTTCATATCATTTGTGATCTTTTCAGGAGAACTTAACTACTTCTTTACATTTAATAAAATGCTTGTCAACTTAGAAAATGGACTTTTCAAAAATTCATCATGTACAGAAAGGTTTGGGGTCTAAGCACCAAACCTCTGCTTTCTGTTCTTACTGCTTTTAGTCATTGGCATGTTGAGTGTGGTGCTTCGGGTTATTCAGGCCAGTGGTATAAATCTAAACAAAGGGAAGTTTGTTGGTTAAGAAAGAACACTCTCTGTCTGAAGGAAGAAAGGAAGAGGAGGAGGCTGGGAGCCAACTCAAATGTCTCTGAGATGGTACAACTGTTCCTAAAGCACATAATTTAGCAACTTAAAAAGATTTTTTTCCATCTATTCTCATCTTTTTAGCTAGTACTAGGCTAAACACTGTTCTATTTTTAGTCATGAAAAACAAAAGACTGCAGATATTAGCAACTGTGGGGTTTTTAAGTAGATATTTTCTCATTTCTTATTTAATATGAGACTTAATTTAAATGTAATTTATAAACAGTTGCAAATACTGTTAGTGGGTAATATGATAAAACTAAGTTGTGAGCCAAAAATTCACTTGTAGCTTTCCTATCAAATTGTCAGCCAGTTCTTTTTAGTTATTTGTAAGAAAAGTGGGCACTGTGTTATTGCTATAAAAATAATAAATCTCTCTTTTAACAGCAAACTCTTATACAGAATTATTCATAAAGCAAAAACAATGTTTTCTTTCAACTGTTCACTCTTAGCTTAAGGTTTTTTGTGTGTGTTTTTTCAAGGCAATTCATTTAGTTGATATTGGACTGAAATGTACTAATATGCAATTTTGTCCATTAAATTACTTCTATAATTCAGTGTATTGACATTTTATTTTTTTAAATATATTTTATTGATTTTTCACAGAGAGGAAGGGAGAGGGATAGAAAGTTAGAAACATCGATGAGAGAGAAACATCGATCAGCTGCCTCCTGCACACCCCCTACTAGGGTGCCCGCATCCAAGGTACATGCCCTTGACTGGAATTGAACCTGGGACCCTTGAGTTCGCAGGCCGACGCTCTATCCACTGAGCCAAACCGGTCAGGGCTGTATTGACATTTTAAATCACTAAGCTTATAGTTAGGCATGTATTGCTAGCCTACCATGTGTCAGTTGCTTTAAGTTTTGGGCATGCAAACATAAGATACCTTCATTCAAGGGGCTCACAGTGAAGTGAGGAAGACAGTGAGCACATAGCCTCTGGGAGCGAGCATTCAAGAGAGGAGTCTGTGAACACTGATTAAGGAACAAAATCACAATGAAAAATTTTAAGGTTCCTTAAACAACTTTGCCCATGTTTGTAACCTACTTTATATTTCTCTATGACAATTGACAGTAAAATTCTCACAGAAGAGGAGGACTTAGACTTCTCTTAGGAGACAGTGAAGCAAGGACAAAGCGTATTCAGAGCCAACCTAGGGAAAAGAGCACCAGGTGAGAAAGCACTTGGCGGCAACTGGGCCAAAGGAAGAGAAGAAGCCAACCAAATCCCTAGTGCTGCAGGGATGAAAGAAAGAGGTACCGAGGAACCAGCCAAGGGCAGGAAAACAGGTCCTAAGGTTTAGTCTCAAGCAGACACTTCTGGGTTCTCTGATAACCTGGTTATCTGGTTTCTCAGCTAACAGCAGATTAGAAAGGGGAGAGACACTGGCAACTGTAAAGTGTAATGGTTGATTGCCTTTACAATGAGGCAGAAAACCAAATTAGAAGTAGACTTAAAATCTCAAAAAAAATAGCAATTTGAGACCATTTAGTATAGGAAGAAGGAGCTCTTTAAAAGCTTATAATTTTAGAGGATATTACTATAGTCACTATAATACAGTAATTGCTTAGTCATAGTAATGACCGTGAGTCATCGCATTCTATTAGCCTTTTCTATCTCAGGACTTCTCCCCACAAAAGCAGTTTGTTGGACTTTTTCTCATTACCATGTCTTAACTTTATTGGGAAACATCTTACCAATTTTTTTAAAATAAGAATTGTGGTGAGGGAGAGTATTAAAGATTTTGTAGTTTTTGCCAGTGTTTTCAAACACATTTCTCTAGGGAGTGGTTCTCAACCTGTGGATCGCGACCCCTTTGGTGGTCGAACGACCCTTGCACAGGGGTCACCTAAGACCATCCTGCATATCAGATATTTACATTACGATTCATAACAGTAGCAACATTATAGTTATGAAGTAGCAACAAAAATAATTTTATGGTTGGGTCACAACATGAGGAACTGTATTTAAAGGGCCAGAAGGTTGAGAACCCCTGCTCTAGGGAATGTTTGCAATATTAGTGTAACTGATGGACTTAATTGATGTAGCCCAATATATACACTCATATCTCTTTACTGAAACCCATGAGAGGACAATTAGATTTTTGTAAATTAGGCTAAGAAAGCTTTCAATTTTCAAATGCTCTATCAACTTTATATTTTGTGTAGTACTGTTTTTCTCTCTACTACAGATTGCATGGATGTAACTTGACTACAGATTCATTTATTCTCTTAGCAGATATTTATTGAATGCATGGCATTTGCAAGATAATGTATTACGATATAGGTGGACTTAATTTCTTGCAACAAAATTTTATTTTGATCTTCATCCCACTTATTTTTAGCAGCTCACTTGTCATTCTGTCAAGTGACAGAATTATTCCCAATTTACAGTAATAATATATCTGTATTATTTTCTCAGCACTGTTAAATAGTTATTTAATGGCAAAATCAAATTCAGATTTGGAGTTGTCTTATTAAAGAAACATAATAAACATAAAAACACAGATCATTCTGTTTCTTTGTAAATAAGCCAACTTTGGGATCAGATGACTCATTTTTTCCTAAAAGCACAAAAGTACAAATTGGGGGCTTGTTTGCCCTTTTTTTCTCTTTCAGTAATCAGTATGTATATTTTACAAAATGGAGTGGAGAGCTAAGCCTGTTTTAGAAGGATCTCTGAGGCTTTTTCTTTTTTTAAAAAATATTGTTATTGATTTTAGAGAGAGACGAAGGAATAGGAGAGAGAGAGAGAGAGAGAGAGAGAGAGAGAGAAACGTCAAGTGGCCAAACTACACACATTCACAGTCCCCTACACTCCTTGTTTCTCCTCATAGCACTCAGAAGTGAGAGGCCCCAGCTCTGAGTTTGATTCTTGGCTCTTACCAGCTTAGCTCTTTTTAACCTGTGAGCTTAAGTTTTCTCTATCTATGAAACCTTAACAGTAATATCACATCTTGGGGTAGTTGTGAGGATGAGAGGGGATTATGTGCATAAAACAAAAACGGGCTTCATGGGAGAAGAATAAAGTCAATGCCTTGCACATAGTAAGTGCTCTGTCAGTGTTAGCTATTATTGGGAAAGACTGAATTTGGAGCAGAATTGAGAATCAATTTCTCTATCTTGCATTTTCCATTTGAAACAGAGCTCTTCTGTCTTTATATCAGTTGCTTACCATTATAAGCTGATCTCAGCAAACTTCTGTAGTGTTGGGTTCATTTGGTATATTCTGTAGTAAAGTCATGAATTTAACAAAGAGGTTTTGCTTTTTTGTTCTCAGTGTCAAAAGAACTCGTTTCTGCTCAGGAAGTTTCACAGGACAGTGATGTCTGCTCTTCAGTTGTTCAGGTCTAGAAACAGAAGTTGTCTCAGTGTACTCTGTTGATCAGGCCTTGAGGAAAGTATACACCAAGCAGACCCACTAAGGCATGATGAGGAGGCCGGAGGGTCTGCTGTTTATACAGTGGAACTGTCAAGTGGACCACATGTTTTGGTTCCCATAGTATATTTTTCCCTTATAGGAAAATCTGTGTGAGAGACCAAGTTACCAGAAATTTTTTCCTGTGTGTGCATTTAGAGGTGGAGGACGCTTGAAGCATAAGGTACAGTATGCTAAGGGGATGAGAGCGGTGGGCTGAGTTAGCAGTATGGGTTCTAAGAACCTCAGCAGATTAGAGCAGAGAATGAGGGCTGAGGTTGGAGGACCAGGTGGGAAACTATTGCCCTGGTCGGGGACAGAGAGAAGGACTTGGGTAAGGCCATAGCCATAGGCTTGGTGAATAAATGGACAGTAACTGGAAACTGCATGGAAAGCAGGGATTGAGGAGAAGAAAGATGACTTTGGTTTTTGGCCCTGCTGATCAGGTGAATTGATAATATTAGCTAATTAGTAAAGCAAGAAAAAACAGATTTAACGGGAGAAGGATAATGAGTTCAGTTTAGAATGTGATAAATTTATGGTATTATAAGTTATAGAGAGTTTCAGTTTAAAGTCAAAAAATGCCAATTTGGGCTGAAGATAGAGACTTTGGAGTAATTATCATATAATTAGAAATTAAGGCCTTTGAAGTAGATGAGATTTCTGAGGAAAGAGAGGGACCATGTTAAAAATCCCTGAAGAACTGGGGATACCAGCTACTAAAGGCAGGAGAAGGGATAGTGTTACTAAATTTCCCTAGCCACCTAGTTACTAAACCCACCTAGCTCATTTGAGAATCTTTTTTTTAAAAATTAAATCTTTATTGTTCAGATTATTACATTTGTTCCTCTTTCCCCCTCCATAACTCCCCTCCTCCCAGTTCCCGCCCCACCCTCCGCCCTCACTCCCCACCCACTGTCCTCATCCATAGGTGCACGATTTTTGTCC
>NW_006285484.1:907597-919927 GCF_000327345.1 Myotis davidii
GTGGTTCTGAACTCTATATCTTCCATTGACAATTTTGTCCTGTTTCTTTGTCTCCGCGTTTTGTTATGCTTTCTTGGTGCACCCCCTAGTGGTCTTTGTGCGCAGTCTTGTTGTAGTTAAGCCTTGATTGTTGTAGCTAATACTAGGGGGGATTTGACCTCCAGGCCAAGTGGCTGTGAGAATCAGCTGTGTCTGCTTGGGAAAACTTCTGTCCTCTAGGGAAGTGCTTATCTAGCCTTTGCCCGAGGCTATCCGGCAAATGCCTCTGTGCAGGGCTTGGGCGGGGCGGGGCGCACAGGATCAACAGCGCGGGCCGGAGAGGGAGAGCAGTTATGGCCGCTCTCAGTCCTGTCCCCAGGGGCTCTGCCTCTCTGAGTCCCAGCAACCGCTGCAAACCTCGGAGAGAAAGCTGCACTCGCTCCGACCGAAGCCAGACAGTCCCGCTTCTCCCGTTTGAGTCTGGGTCCCTAAAGACTCGCCCGGATCTGGAGCTCAGAGCCTGAGACTCCCTCCCAATTGAAAACGCCAACTGTGCCCTCAGCCACCAGCCCGCTCTGCATGCACTCCGCACGCACCTCGGTATTTGACTTCAGCACTGCGCCTCCTCTGAGTGTCGGTATGCGGTTTCTCTTTCCTCCTAGTTGTAGGACTTCCACTCAGCAAGCCTTCCTGTGGTTCTGGGTGATGTCCGTTCCGTCTTTTAGTTTCACTTTTGAAGTGGTTGTTCGAGGCAGCAAACTCCGGCGTTAACCTATGCCACCATCTTGGTTCCTCAATTGAGAATCTTAATTGTCTCCCTAGTTGCAGATAGCCAACAGAATTTTTATCTGTTTTTATTTGGTTCCTGAATTTCATTGGCAAACCCAAATCACCCACTACATGTCATTTCTCCCTCAAAAGGTAACCTTATCGTGAAGTCGTGTAATTGATTGTGACAAATGGTTTGGAAATCAATGAGTCTTATGTCCAAACCATAATATAATTTGAACATTTTTTTGCCTAGTAGAATTATGTTACTAAAATGGTTATAAATCTTAGATATGCAGAATTCTAGACTCATTCTAGAATTATATATGTTTATAAATATGTTTATATAATAAATATTCTACCCTGGCATCACTCCCATTTTAAGTTACACCCTGTTTCTGGCCAATTAAGATTGCATGTCCTGGTGCCACTGATTACTTTGTTGATCTGAAGAGCTATATTGGCGACAGTTTTTCTTTTGGCACCTTTTGGAAACATCAGCTTCTGAAGACTAAGTATTATAAGTTTAAAATAACTGAAAAATTTAGGATCATCCTAAGCCAGGAAAAAACAAGTTTACATTTGATTTTCAGAGGGGACAAAAAGAAATGAGGACACAGATTTTCTACCTATTCCTGAAATATTTCTGTTTTTTAAATTTGTATTTATTTTATTGCTGTGTAAAATGCTGCTTGGAGGGATCTCCTTAGCTATTTGATTTGAAGATAAGTCGTGAAGTGCAGATTACACAGTAAATACTCTTAAGTCTGCCAGCATGATTATATTTGTTCAGTTTCTTAATCTGTGAAGTGTCTGTAGGTTTTCAGGTAATGGTGTCTCTTGATTTAATTTACAACCTAAAATTTGTCAGTCAGCATTGAAAAAAACACTTTCTAATTTGGTGGGGAAGAATTTTTTTGGTTGCAGAAGTATAGTACATATTTTAGTACCTACAGAATCTATTATATAAAATGCCTCAAGACATTACCCCCTCCACTGCATTTTTGGTTAAGAGAACAGGAAACCCACAAACTCTAATACCACTTACTCTGCATTACTCAATTTTGAAGACTTATAATTGTGTTTTTTCCTTTTTTTTAAACCAGTACTTTAGTCAAAATGACATAATTTCCTATGTTGGAAAAGATTTAAAAATATAACAGCTATGATGATTTTATTAATATTCTGAAATATAAATTCTTAACAGCAACTGCTCTTGTGAGCAAATATTTTAATATTCCAGTAACCCAAGTATCAGTTGAGTGTCTGGATTTTAAGTGCTAAATAGTTGTTTTGAACCTTCAGTTTCATGTTATAGGGAAGCCAAAACTCTCCCTAGATTTCTGCAAATTCCTGGTGTTCTTGTGGCCTCTGAGCTACTGCCATCTGGATGGGACTTCTTTCCAGAGAAAGAGAGAACTGTCATTTCCCTAGTCTTATGCAGAGGAGTTCGCTTTCCTGTCAATGCTGCAAGAACTCACCTTGCACCATAGTGGGCTTTACCAAACAAAAACATTTCTTTCCTCAGAGGAGCTCTGCTGTCCTGTGTTAAGATGATGATGTAATACTCAAGTAAATATTTCCTCCATTTATCAAACTTCCATATATTTAAATAATTCATACTAAACTCAGTCTCTATTCTTCAGAAGTTATAAGAAAATCCTATCTTAAAAGCTTTTGCAATGTTAGAATTGAATATACTATATAGCTTTTTGTAGCTCTTATATATGTATATACACACACACACACACATATATGTATATATATATACACATACATACATACATATATTTGTATGTATTTTTTTATTGATTTCAGAGAGGAAAGGAATAGGAGAGAGAGATAGAAACATCAACGATGAGAGAGAATCATGGATCATCTCCCTCCTGCACACCCCCCACTGGGGACCGAGCCCGCAGCCCAGGCATGTGCCCTGGACCAGAATCGAACCCCAGACCGTTCAGTCCACAGGCTGATGCTCTGCCCACTGAACCAAACTAGCTAGGGCTTTGTAACTCTTTTGTCAGGTAGTACAGAGAAGATAGTGCTGTCTTCTATCCTTTTGAGGTTTGCATTTAGTGTTTTTGAGCTATTTTCTATCCTATTTCCTTTTACTTAAGGTACCATATGACATCACTAAATTATTTTTGACTATCAAATAATAATGTGCTTTGTTTATTTATTTATTTTTTCAATCTTTATGTGCTTTGTTTTTTTATTTATTTTTTCAATCTTTATGTGCTTTGTTTTTTATATTGCTAAGCCAGTCATCTTATAGAAATGAGTGTGAAAAGCAAAAGATGAAATTCCTCTCCAAAAGTAGTTTTAAAAGATGTTGGTATTTCTTATTTGGGTATTTATAATATTTTCCATAAGAGTTTGGTGTTGTGATGCAAAAATACCATGATTTAAGGTATAAACCAGAGGTCAGCAAATTATATCCCGTGGGCCAAATCCAGCCAATTCTGTAAGCTAAGAATGTTTTTTACATTTTTAAAGGGTTGAAAAAAGGCGGGGGGGGGGGGGGGAAAAAAGGGGGGAGAGGACAGCAGAAGCCTTATTTATATGGCTGCAAAGCCTTAAATATTAACTACCCATTTTTTACAAAAAAATTTGCTAAACCCTTGTTATATGGATTCTTGAGTTTTGAAGTGGATGAATAACCCGTTCATTTTTAGAAAGTCCCTAATGGAAAGTATCAGTGATTATATATTATATATTCTAAATATTGTGTAATTCAGAAATGAATTACTTTAAAATGATGGCATATATTGATAATAAGTTGACATGGAAAGATAAATGAGTAGGCTGCTAAACAGCATATTAATATTCTACTTCCCAGTGAAAGCTGGTAAGAGATTACAGTTAGCTTTCATTTATTCTTCATTTTTTTATCTGCCATATTATACTGCCAGCGTTTTTTTGAATGAACATATTACTTTATTTATAGTGAAAAACAGAGGTGCAGATGTTTGTGTTGTGTCAATGTGTTTTGAAGAGAGAAACTGAATGGAAATTTCCAGTGTAGCTTGTGACTGATTTTCATCTGATGAGAATCAGAGGTTTGTTTATTTAAGGAATGTAGTTTATATGCACCACGTTTAAACTCTTGTCATCTTTGAACTTAAAACACTTTTTCCTTCAAAGCTTTTATCAGATAACCAAACACCTGAAAATGTCAACACTGAGCCTTCATCACACTTGTTTTTTGTTTTCTTTTTTTTATCATTTCCTTAGTTGAAATCTAATTATACTGCTTTAGAGCAGCTAGGTAGTAATATAAAAGCAACATGGCCTTTTAAGAAATTGTCAAGAACTGTGTCCACATAGTTTCATTGCCAAGATTGCTAGTTCTGCATAGATTGTCTCCAGCAAATGTTTTTGTGTCCAGGTTCATGTTCAGACTTTATGGATTGAAGAGATGCAGTAATAATTATATGGCAAGTAGCCTACTAAAAGAACAGTAGGATTTCCATATGTTTTAACCGTTTGACTACTAAGGAGCGCTATCGTGCTCTTCTTATTTAAAACAAATTTATGTAAACAATTGGTATTTTTTAATTTTTGTTGTTGCAAAGCAATACAAGTGAGTTTATTGTATAAAAAGTGTTTTACATTTTTTCCCATACACGCGCAATTAGTGCCGCAGTTTTGGCATATGTCCGAAAAAATATGTCAGCAGCCAAACGGTTAAGAATTTCCCTTTTATCCCCATACCTTCCTCCAAATTCTCCTTATTTTCTTTCCCCTAAGGCAAGCATTTTCATATGTTTATAAATATAATGCAGAAAAAAATGAATGAATGTGAATGGCATTGTGGTGTCTCTCGCATTTTGCTTCTTGCATTGTTCGCTCGGCACTGTATTTGTAGTGCTTTGGTGCTCTGTCGTGTGTATCCACCACCTTTTGCCTGTCAACTCTCCAGGGAGTAGGCCCTCACATTACTGTCACAAACAGCAATGCAGGAGATAATCTCGGAATTGTCTCTTTATGGGCTGATAAGAGAATTTCTTTGGGATGCAGTAAACCCAGGAGCACAATTGCTGAGTCTTAGGTTACACATGTACTTCATTTGACTACATAGTGCCTGATGGTTTCTTTGAATGGCTGCACTGGTCTGCATTCCCACCAAGGGCTTTTTATTTGGGGACATTTTTATGAGTTTGTCCAAGACCAATAGTTAGTGACAGGAAAGGATTACCATAGATAAGAATAATTGTCAGACTCCCAAATTATTGCTAAGTGGCAGCTCCAGATGAGATATACAGCTATGCTTTTTATAAGCTCATGTGCTCTTTGAGAGCTAACTTAATAATGTGGAAAAGTAGGAGCTGATTTTGTAATTTATGAACTTTCTAAATTAGCAGAGGGACAAAGTATGCTTGAGACCAAGGGATTCAGCTCTGCTGATCACCAACAAATGGTCTTTTCAACTCAGCCCTTACTGCTATTGATAGTATGTTTATTTTCTATGTGTTTGGTTCTGAGGTAGTTTATAAATATTGCAAACCTTACTTTCTCTCTAAAAGCAGAGCTATGATAAATTGATTTATACAAAAGTAGAGCCCTGACCGGTTTGGCTCAGTGGATAGAGCATCAGCCTGCAGACTGAAGGGTCCCAGGTTCGATTCCAGTCAAGGGCGTGTACCTTGGTTGCGGGCACACCCCCAATTGGGGAGTGTGCAAGAGGCAGCTGATTGATGTTTCTCTCTCATCGATGTTTCTAACTTTCTATCCCTCTCCCTTCTTCTCTGTAAAAAATCAATAAAATATATTTTTTTAAAAAAGTAGAAATAGTGTAAAAAATGAAAGTGGGAAAATTATACATGTTAAATAAATTATTGGACATAAGAATGATTATGAAGAACAGTTCCACAGTGTGTGAGACATATGTATCTGTGCAACTGACAACTGGCCAACGATGAAGAAATGTGGATGTCTGAAATGTTTTAAACCAAGGATCATAGTTAAAGTGGGATGTCTATTTTAGTTAAAGGTTGATACAGGTTAAAATTAGGCATTCAAGAACTTAAAGGCTAAGCATGGTGAATGAAGTGCGACTGGAAATTTATCAAAAACCACAGATGGCACCATGGGTTCGAGGCCTTTCCTAATCTGCAGGTGTGGATTCCTTAGCTGCCAGAGGTTCCCTCCCTCCTCCTGTTGGTAGAGATTGTGGCAGGGAGGGGTTGCCCACCTCAGCAAACGTTCATTTTCAACATAACAGGGCAGGGTTTCTTTAATGTTCAAAATATTAGCTAGGAGGAAATGTGGACCCTGAAAGCCTAAATCTCACTCATGGTTTTGGACTTTTAAACTAAGTGGATTTAACTACCTTTTGGAATCCAACCTTTTTGTAAGTAGAACTGCCTCCATATATTTCATATTCTGAAAACCCTACTGATCTTTAACTTAAATAGCACTAAAAAGGAGGAACAAAATATTTGCAGGCACAAATCCTGTTTTCTCAGGTGAGCTTTACAATTGCTGGTAAAATGTAGCCAGTGGGATATACTGTTGCACATGAGTGCCCCTGTACTTGGTGTTGGTGTGTGGTCTCTGCCTTCCTCAGCTCTGCTGCTCACTGTCCAGGTTGGATTTTGGTGAGGGTTCCCCTTCCCCCCAAACCCGCTTTTTCTTTTAGCTCCTAGCACTAAAGTCATCAAATGTCTTTTGTGGTTCAGTGTCTGGTTTTAAAATGATTGTGGGTTTTTTGATATCTTTGATGTAACCAGATACATTAAAATTAGTGAGTCTCTGTCAAAATCTATTATTTAATGTAGGGACAATGTACACTTATTTCTTAAATTAAACAATTGATCCTTTGTCTGGATTAGGGCTGCCACTGCCTGAAAAAGCTGCTGCTGAAGCTGGTGATGGGCACTGTTACTACTTCTGAGTGCTGATCAACAGCTCACATGTATCTTAAATTAATCCCCAAAGTATTATTTGTACAATAAAAATTTTATTTATTTATTTTTCCCCCCGAGGGGGTGCACCGTTCCCGGAGGTACTGCAATACCGGGTCGATGCGTGGAGTGGACGGAGCAAGCTCCTATTCCAACTCCCTGCTTCAAAAATACATTTAATATAATGTCCTCGGATAGAGGACATATCAGATATTAAACTGATAAGAACAGATACTACACTTGATCTTAGCCAAAAGGCCAAGAAGCGATGTACAATAAAAATTTTAAATATATTTCTACTTTAAGTGATTTATTAAATCATTATATTTACTATACTTTTGTCTGCACTTCTGTCAAGAGGAAGTTTCCCAGAATTTATTTTAGCCTTTCTGTAAGCCTGTTCTGACTGGAGTATCCTGTGTTAAGGAAGTAGCAATATTTTTGAAGGCACAGGACCTATATTTAGGCACTCATTGTTGACCATTAGTTTCCATGGCTAGCCTAAACTAAGTCAGTAACCATGTTGTTTTCTGCCAGCAATATTTGTATCAAGGCCATGATTTGCTTGTTCTTTTTTAAGTCTCCTTCTTATTAAAATAAGTCATTTGGCTATTTTATTTTTTCCTCAATGTTCATGAATTATAAAAGCTGGCTTCTTGTTAATAATGCATATGCTTGATTGTTTTATAAAAAAGCAGCAAAATTGTTCCTAAAAAGTGTGAGCAGAGATCCAGTATAGAGAGTAGATGGTACTCAAGGAAATACTTAGAATATGTGCGTACAAACTAGGAAGGGCACTGAAAGGTGGTTGTTTGGCTTGCCAAAGTTCAGTTTTACTACATTTAGGACTCTGATTTTGCATGCTTTCTCTTTATTCAAGCATCAGAGAAGTAGAAAGAAAAAGGATTAATGGCACTAAATATCACTTGTCACAAGGCAGGAATTAAATGTGACTTTTGATGTTGAGGGAAGATGCATTAAGGAGTCAGGAATAGGGTTTACATTGTGGTTAACTTCGTGTAAGGTACAGAACTAATAATAATGATGACAAATAGTACTAATTGGTGCTAATAGAACTAAAACTAATATTTTCATCATATTTACTGTATTCTAAAGTATTGTTTAGCTCGTGTAATTCCCCCATGGACCCTGAGGTAGGTGCTGTTATTTTCCTCTCTCAACGCACTTAATCCTCATAGCAACCCCATTAAATAGACCCTGTTATTAGACCCATTTTATAGGTGAAGAAATGAGGTTAAGTAATTTATCCAAGATCCTACAACCAGTAAGTGAAGCTGGAGTTCAGATATAGGCAGTCTAGTTCCAGAATTCATGTTCTTAACTACTGTGGTAGACCAGGGGTCCTCAAACTTTTTAAACAGGGGGCCAGTTCACTGTCCCTCAGACCATTGGAGGGCCAGACTATAGTTTAAAAAAAAACTATGAACAAATTCCTGTGCACACTGCACATATCTTATTTTGAAGTAAAAAAACAAAACGGAACAAATACAATATTTGTATTTGCATGTGGCCCGCGGGCTGTAGTTTGAGGACCCCTGGTGGTAGACTAAGTAATGGCCCTCAAAGATATCCAGATCCTATTGCCTGGAACCTGAGACTGTTATCTTATAATGGAGGCCTGGTGCATGAATTCGTGCACTGGTGGGTTCCAGCTGGCCCGCCCCCATGGGGGCCAGTCGGGGGCAGGGCTGGCCAGGGCGAGGGGTCGTTCTGCCATTTGGTTGCTGGGCTTTTATTATATAGGATGATTAAAGAGATTTTGCAGAAGAGACTAAAATAAGAATTTGGGAGATGGGGAGATTATCCTGGATTATTCCTCTCCATTTAAATGTAATCACAGTTGCCCTTGTAAGAGGGAGATAAAGGGAGACTTGGCAGAAGGTGGTGATGGGACATAGAAACAGATTTGAAGATGGAGGAAGGGGTTGTAAGCCAAGGAATGTAGGTCTAAAAGCTAGAAAAGACAAGGATTCTCCCCTAGAGCTTCCAGAGGAAGCACAGCCCTGATTTTGGTTCATTGAAATCATTTCATCCTTTGGCATCCAGCAGTGTAAGATAATAAATTGACTTTGTTTTAAGCCACTAAACTTGTAATTTGTTGTAGTAATAACAGGAAACGAATACAGCCACTATACTATGGATAATGTTACCAGTTATAGTTAAGACTTTTATTATAAGCAGCCCTTCCTCACAATCCATGAAGAAATAATCTCCCTTAATAGCCCTGTTTTATGACACTTGTCTCTTTATAGTGCATTTTCTCAGTTCTTATCTCTTTATGAAGATTATTCAGATGTAATCCTTAACCCCTTCCCCAACAATTTTTTTGTTAAAAACGTTTCTTTTTCAGACTAATTTTTTTATTTTGGTTCTATATAGTATTTTTGATGCTGGTTATGAAAACAGTTTGTAACTCGTCTTCCTATAAACCATATTTTTTTACCATATTTTCTTAGTATACTCGTCGACGACTGAAAAAGAACATTTTGTGAAAACGAGTATACACGTTTCTGCCGGGGAAGGGGTTAAACTACATCTGTTCTATACACAAACAGGGTAGCCATTCTGGGCTTAGAGTTGGCTGTTGAGCCAGAAACTTAAGAAATATTGAAATGGAGTTTGTATCTGCTTCCAATAAACTATGTTTTTTATTAAAGTAAAAAAGAATAAATATTAGGCTGAAGACAGCATCTTTTCTTCAGGCCCAAGCAAAAGGCGGAAACTAAAGGCAACAAGCATTTTAGTCCTCATACCTGACCCTCCCCATAAAGAGTAGTTAATTATAACTCCTATCTTGACAATGAGAAACTGTTAGATAATGTGCTCAGAGTCAGAAAACCAGGCTTGAAAATTCAGGCTTGTCTAATGCCAAGTTATAGACATTATTCTGTACTCACTGTTGCTGCTCCAAACTAGACCTACTGAGGAGCTCAGATCTAGACCAGAGCATATCCAGCAGGTTTATTTAGTACTAAAGAGTCACCAGGAAGAACACATCATTTCCAGATCATCCCTGACTTGCTCCACAGTCTGCAGGTTGGGCAGGTTCTTGGATTGCCCTGGAGGTCTAGATTCCTCCTACATGACTCGGGAGATGGACTTAGTTCTGTGTTCAACTTGGTTTTCTCTATTCTTGTTTGCAGGAGTTAAGACCAAACCCTTAACAAAACCCCCAAAACTGTTTAAGATGAAATTCTCTTGTATGACCAGGGATCAAACCCACAACCTTGACATATTGGGTCAATGCTCTAATCAACTAGGGCATCTTACTTATATGTGGAATCTAATGAACAAAATAAACTGATGAACAAAATAGAACCAGAGGCATGGATACATGAAAGAGACTGACAGAGGTCAGAGGGGAGGATGGTTGTGGGGGACTGGATGAAAGAAGCAAAGAGATTAGCCAAAGAACTTATAGACATAGCCCATGGACACAGACAACAGTGTGGTGATAGCTAGAGGATGGGGGTGGGGGCTGAATGAAGGTGGGTAAATGAGGGTGCATATAGAGGACATCTGTAATAGTATCAACAATTTTAAAAAGCAATTCTTTTTTTAATATATTTTTTATTGATTTCAGAGAGAAAGGGAGAGGGAGAGAGAGAGAAACATCAGTGATAAGAGAGAATCATTGATTTGCTGCCTCCTGCATGCCCCCTACTGGGGATCAAGCCCGTGCAACCCAGGCATGTGCCCTTGACCTAAATCAAACCAGGGATTCTTCAGTCCGTAGGCCGATGTTCTGTGCACTGAGCCAAACCAGCTAGGGCAAGAAGCAATTCTTTAAAGCAAAGATCTGGAATCCATAGTTGAAACTTGAGGATTTTTGTGTGGAAGTGTTCCTGTGTGATATATGTAAAAAAAGATTTTTAAACAAACAGAAAAAATAGGAATGGTAATATAAATATAAGATTAAACCAGCTGGCATGTAACAGTGTTCAGCAGAGGTTCTCAAGATTAGTGTTAAATTTTCACAATGGTTTTTGGTTAAAATATGATTAAGAACCACCGTTCTATTTAAGAACCAATTTGGACCAGTATGAAAGACACTTGGCCTTTATCCTCTCCCATTTCATCCTTCTCCCTTTCTCCTTCCCCTCTCTTCTTCACAAGCAAATTTGTGACATTACTTTTTTTACAATGCTTTCTTAGAAATTGAAAATAATTTTAATATACTTGTAGGTGTAAAAAATAGAAGTCTGTTCTTTAGTTTATTGGGATTTTTCTAGAAGTAGTGGTATAATTGCAAGTATCTAAATGTAGGGGGGAACCCTGTTTAAGAAGTTGATGTAGGAAATAATTGATTTAGACAGATGTTTATTTGATGCCTGAATAATAGTACTATTAAATCAGGGATTGGCAAACTTTTTCTACAAAGAATCAGGTAGTAAATATTATACAAAGCATATGACAAAGTGTTATCTGGCCCAGAAGCCCAGAATGTCAACAGTGCCACGGTTGAGAAACACTGTTGTATATTATTTGATTTTATCTCCTTTGTTGGTTTATTATCTGTAATTCTTGAGTCATTTTATTGGTTGCTTTAGGGTTTATAGTACACATCTTTAACTTACCACAGTTTACCTTTAAGCAATATTTTACTATTTCCATGTAATATAAAAGCTTTACAACAGTATATTTCCATTTTTCTCCTCTGGCCTTTGTACAATTGTTGTAGTACATTTTACATCTACATATATTATAGATCCCACAATATGTTATTATTTTACTTTAAACAGTCAGTTATTTTTAAAAAATTTAATAGTTTTATTGACTATAATTAACATATTTCAAGTGTACAATGTGGTAAGTTTTGACATAGTTATACACTTGTGGAACCATCACCACAATCAAAATAATAAATATATTCATCATCTCCAAAATGTTTCCCCTGCCCCTTGGTAATCCCTCCTCCAAACCCAGGCAACTACTGATCTGCTTTCTGTCATTATAGATAAGTTTACATTTTCTAGAATTTTATATAAATGGAATTATAAACTACGTACTCTTTTTCTGTCTGACTTCTCATCCAGCGTAATTATTTTGAGATGTATCCATGTTGTAGGCATCATTAGGAAAGCATTCTTAATGCCGGACATTGTATTGCAGGTAATTGGACTGCTGCTGTTAACGAGCATGCTGAATGTCAGAGTCATTTGTTCTTTGTTTTAGGTCATGACTGTCAAGGTATGATAATCACCTGAGAGCGAGCACTCATTGCTGCAGATGTCATTTGTCCATCGGGAAATATCCATACAACCAGATCCATTTTTTATTGAATGGCTTGATGGATTTCCTTTACTCTAATTCATACCAAAGCTGTCCTTCTCAACCAAAGCAAGAGAGGATCCTGCATGAATCAGTCCCAGAATGCCATTTTTACATCACCAATGGGTGAAGAAAACCTCATGAATAACAATCACAGAGACTCGGAGAGCATCACTGGTGAGTCCAGTTTAATAAATATTGAAGGGTGTTGCTTACAGGATAAAATGCAGATGCCTTAATCCAGTGTATAAGATCACTGTAATGAAATGGAGGATGACTGAATTAATTCTTTCATCCCATAGTCTCCTATCATATTATCAAAATCTGCCTTGTGTGCCTTTGCTTGTCTGTGTCTGACTCCCTCTACCATGTGACAGTCAGC
>NW_006285484.1:919974-956937 GCF_000327345.1 Myotis davidii
CCCCAAAAGGCAAGGACAAAGATGCTTGTATTTGTATATCCTGTAAGCACCCAACAAGAATACCTGGCACATAAGAGACACTTAGGACAGACAGAGTGTACAAACACAGGTGAAGACCTACCAGTCCTCATTTGCAAGACTAAATACAAAAACTGAACACCCAATGTTTTTTCTAAACTTTGGTTCTAAATCTCCTTGGCCCACACAACCTGACCTGTGCAGCTGTTTCTAAAGTTACTTCACTTTAGTTATATTTATGTTTGCTGAAAATGTATTTTATTTTTTTAACTTTGTACGGTAATTTTTTCTTCTTCCAAAATACGTTTTTATTGATTTCAGAGAGGAAGGGAGAGAGAGATAGAAACATCAGTCATGAGAGAGAATTATTGATTGGCTGCCTCCTGCATGCCCCACACAGGGGATCGAGCCCACAACCTGGGCATGTGCCCTTGACTGGAATCAAACCTGGGACCCTTGAGTCCACAGGCCAACATTAAACCACTGAGCCAAACCAGTTAGGGCTGTATGGTAATTTTTAAAAATTTATCTTTATTGTTGAAAGTCCCATTAGTTAATCACTTCCCACTCACCCCTAACTTCCCTCTGAAATTCGTCAGTCTGTTCCATGCTTCTATGTCTCTGGATCTATTTTGTTCATCAGTTTGTTTTACTCATTAGATTCCACATATGAGTGAGATCATGTGATACTTGTCTTTCTCTTACTGGCTTAATTCACTTAGCACTCCTCTTCCTGCAAAGTATTATAATGATAACCAGTAGGATATATATTTGTGGCAGGAAAATTTTGGGTAATCACATGGAATTCATAGAAATAGAATTTGATATAGTTTAGGGCTCATTTAAGAGATCTGCTAAGAGCTCCTTTAGAACCATTTTTAAGGTTTTAAATGTACCTCATCTTTGTGGTTATGAAGCCACAGCATGTCTTTCTAGGTGCATAGGGTTGTCTAATATTGTCAGCCTTCTTGTAATTGATTTATTAAATTGTTATTGTTAAGTTAAGATCAAGTAGTAGAAATTTACTCTCTTAGGGTGTTATTTCACTTTGTTCTTTGCCAGAGTTAGGACATGTTTCTTTATATAACCCACAAAGGAAATACTAGATCTCTTAAAAAAGTGAGGGGGTTGGTGTGACATCCTGTATTTTCTCTATGTTAAGCCCTAATATTTTAAGCATGTTACAAGGGATAACTTTCCTTTTCTTGTAAATGGCTAAATTTGAAAGGTGTTAAATGATGGGCAGTGTTTGGGACAGAAAGCCAGGAACAAACACGCAAAGGCGGAGAAGCCCAGGTGAGTTCAGAGATATGAATGATGTAGGGGAGTTAGGGTGTGCAGGTGAGAGTAGTGATGTGAAAAGTATTTAGGAAGTTCAGTGTACCACATATTTCAAATAAAAATGAAGTACTTAGTCCAGAACCAGTGCAAGAACACTGTGCTGGAATGTTAACGTTAACAGTTAATATTTAACCAGTAAGTGTTAATTTTTTTTATATCTAGCTGATTTTTCCAGATTTTAAAGAATCCTCTAACAGAGTTTAAATTCTTTTACTAAAGAGGATGTAGTTTTATTTCTTTAGTACTACTTTCTGCCAGTTGTTTTGTGCTGCCTTTAAGTCTATACATTTTTGAGATCAGATCTCTTTTAACCAGCACTAACTAGATTAACAAGGAGGAAATAATAAATTTGTCTACATTTATTTTAAAGTTTAAAAACATATACACTAAGCAATATATTTTTACATATTTGTGGTATTATTTTTACTGTAGAAGTTCTCATATTAAAGTAGCCCAGAGAAAGACCAACTATAGTACTAGAATATATTAGTAAAAATTAGTGGAGAAATGATCTTGGCTAATATATACTTGCACAAAATGAATTTCACTGAATTTTTTCTGTAGCCTAGTAATTGAAATATATTGGATTCATTTACATGAACTCTCTTCTTTAGATGTCTGCTCCAATGAGGATCTCCCTGAAGTTGAGCTGGTGAATCTGCTGGAAGAACAGCTACCCCAGTATAGACTAAAAGTGGACTCTCTCTTTCTATATGAAAATCAAGACTGGACTCGGTCCCCACACCGGCAGCATCATGCATCTGGCGCCCTCTCTCCAGTCCTTGCTGAAGAGACTTTTCGATATATGAGTGAGTATTTTTTTTTATCCTTTTAGAGTTTGTCCATTGAAGTAATAATTATGAGTATCTTGGTATTGGCTTTTAAAACATTTGACAACTCTAGCCATTGTTTGGCGATGATTCTATGTGTTATGTCTGAATACAAAAAGTTTGTCACTCTTATGGCTCTGAGTGTCCAGGGTTGCAAGCATATCCAGATGTTCCCATTTCTTCCATCTTTTATTTGGTATTTTCTCACACTGAGTAGAAAGGGAACTTTTTAAAAAGTAGCAAAATCATTTAAAATTTAATATTCCTTAATGTCTCTTGACACTTACTGTCCCAATAGTTTGATATCCTAAGCCCTCAGCTTTTTTACTCTTATCTTCCCTATTAAACACAGTCACAGGAACTATGTCAGTCTTTAAGAAGCATAGTTCTTGGGACACATAAGTGGTTTTAATAATAACAAGGAAAAATAAGTGCACGTTACGTAGTAATCTTCATTATTTACTTAAGAATCCATAGAGAATATTTCAGTGAAAGGCTAAACCAGATTGTTTTGAAAGTAAGTCTGTTTTACACCAAACTCTTAGAAATGACAAAATTAAATAGAATATTTTTTTTAACTAAAGTATGGAAATCTTTTTGCTTTTCACCAAATTCTAAAGATCTGCATTCAGGCTGTGCTTACTTTTTCCTTATTCCCTATAGAAATTTTATTTATATAATAGCCGTTATAATCCTCCTATATAATAAAAGGCTAATATGCAAATTGTCCCCTCAGGCAGGAGTTCAGATGAGCAGGAGTTCAACCAGGGGGCAGGACCAGCCGGCAAATCTCCTATGTCCCCTTCCCCTGGCCAGCCCACCGGAACCCCACCCACGCACGAATTTGTGCACCAGGCCTCTAGTATATAATAGAAGTCTGTAGGCTCCACATTATGTTTGTGAAATATTTTTTATTTGAATTAGATATGAGGTTGCATTAGACCCTAGACATTTTCCTAGTCCATGCTTCAGTGTTTTTAAAGATTGTGGCTGGAGAATGATGGTTGTGAAATACTCATTTTCATAGTAATCATTAACTTGCTTTTAATAGTAGTTTCCTGGAACAAGGTTACTCACTGCTCAGAAAGAATTCTAAACATTTTTTAAACTTGAATTGGAATATCAAGAAACTCAGATAAGACTGTGTTTTTGGCCCCAATAAATTTTTTAAATAGCTGAGTATTAAAAAAGGCTCTTACGGTTTTTCTAACTTTCTAGTTTAAGAAGTGGCTTGCTTGAGATTTTCTGGAAAATGCTTTTTTAAAGGAGCACTATTTTTTATTTCCATTTCCCTTTGTTCCATGAGTTTTTAGATTTGTGAGAAAATTTCAAACTGAAATTTCATCATGATAAATTTAGTTTGTCATTATTTTGATAAAGTGGCACAGAAAGTATCCCTTAGTTTATGTTCTTTGTCCTGTAAGTCATGGAGGGATAGGGAGGCACTGTAGCTAGAAAGATGTCTTAACCCCTTCCCCAACAATTTTTTTGTTAAAAACGTTTCTTTTTCAGACTAATTTTTTTATTTTGGTTCTATATAGTATTTTTGATGCTGGTTATGAAAACAGTTTGTAACTCGTCTTCCTATAAACCATATTTTTTTACCATATTTTCTTAGTATACTTGTCGACGACTGAAAAAGAACATTTTGTGAAAACGAGTATACATGTTTCTGCCGGGGAAGGGGTTAAAGATTTAATGGAGTTATTTTTAGGATGAATTTTTTTTTAACCTGGGAAATGAAAGATTTTTAAATACTTGGTTTTTAGGACTTTATATAAAACAAACCATAATGTTCAAGGAAGCCATTTAAAATGAGATTAATGGGATGTTACAGATCTGTCCTTCAGATCCTGGGAAACACTCCTGCTCCATTAGTTGAATGGTACTGTTTTTACTTCACTTTGAAAATTAAACTCTATACTATATGTTGATGTACCTGAGTTCATGAAGCAAATAAACTGGGATTATAATTGCCTCACTAATACTTTATCTTTGTAATTTACTTTCATTTCACTGTTATTTTAAAGGTATCAATTCTTTGGGTTAGCAGTTCACTCTAATATAAATAACTTTTATTATGAATTTTCATCTTATGAATGTAAAAGGTAAGTGATTTACTTTATTTAGCAAATTGACTAAGGCTTTAAAAAGCAAGATACAAAACATTCTCTTACCCTTTCCCACAGTTTTCTATCCCCTTGATATTTCAAGATTGGTGGTTTTAAATAATTATGTATCCTGGGAGCCATCCTTGGGTTCAGCCTCTCCTTATCCCTACTTCCTGCACTTGCCAGGAAGATACTGTGCTCATTAAAATGAATTTTAACAAACTATAAAGAAGTGGCACCTTCTCTCTTACATAATGTAAAGAAATTGAAAGAGCTGTGAGAAGATCAGTTTGGAAGGAAACATGGGTTTTGGGTTGGGAGTCTATCTCACATGAGGGAAATGATACTGGTTGTTCTCAAGCTTCCACCAAACAAACTGGAAACTGGAAAGAAGTTGTTTACTTTAAAAATAGATCACGAGAGCAATGAATGGGTCCAACAAACCAGTTCCATCTTAGTCCCCACCATGCACACAAAGTTTAATATTGGTAGTTCCCATCCTGAAAAAAATGTGAGATTGAGGCAGTTAATGCAGAATAAATAAAGTAAGTGCTTATGTATATTACCCCATTTTTTTTCCAGGAACATTAAATTCTCTAAATATTACACCAAAAATGTTGAATATTAATTAACAACCTTCCAAAACCAAGTTACAAAATTGTTCTGTTAAAAAAAATGTTTATCTATATGTCAGTTGTACCTTAATAATTTTTTTTTATTATCTCCCTGATGTATATGGTTTTGTTATTATTGTTATTTCAGAGAATTAGGTTAGGGAAGTTCATGTCTGGAAATAAGCAAGAAGCATTGCTAATTTCTGTACCATTTAACAAATTTCTATTTTAACCGCTAAGAACTGAAGGGAAAGTAGGATTTTATAGAAATTATTATAATAAAGTCAGCCTGCTTGACTATCTCTTCATTCCTGGTTAGAGAATTACAGTTAATAGTCTATGGTTTTAGAAGCATTTAATCTCAATGCCTAAATGCCAAGAGAACTTGTAAGAGCTGTGCCCAAGCAACATGTCTTTATCAGGAGTATGTGATAAGGAAGAGAAGACAGAACTCATTAGACTGCAGAGAGGAATCCACTGTGTTCCTTCCTATATGCTTTGTGACTGACATCAGTGGAGCAACTCTGCAATTGAGCTGGCTCAGCCTTTGGGGCTTGGTAGTATACAGCCTGTTTCACATAAAACATAAGAATTGGAAAGTTCTGGTTGCATTACCTAACTTCTTTGCCATAATACATATTGAAGCATTTTAAATTTTACTTTTGCAACCTCTTAACAAGAACTTTTTTTTTTATTATAAAGATAACATTTATTCATGGAAAATTAGCAAAAAACAGAAACAAAAACAACAGATCAACTATAATCCCTACCCAGAGATAGCCACTATTAACAGTTTAATGTATATCCTTCCAGCTTCTCCTATATGTAGATAATGCCCACACTTTGAAGAACAGAATTGGGATCTGTGCTGTTTTAGAACATGTGGATACTCTAGTACCTCGTCAGATAAATGCTTTTTGATCTCGGTGGGACTGTGGTAGAAGCAGCAGGATGGTGTTAGAGCTCCATACTAGGAATGAGCAGACCCAAGTTTTATCTTCTGACCTTGTGAGCTGGGGTTGTTATCACCTCATTATTATCCTGGCTTTGCCACTAATGGCTTGCTTTGTGGTATTAGACACATCATATACTAGTAATTCCTCTCAGTCAAGATCCCTCATACAAGAAAATGAGATCATTAAATGAGATTAACTTCTTAAAGTTCAGCTTTAAATTCTCAAGCAGTGACAGATGGTTTTATATAGTACTGTGTCTTTCATTTTCTCTTCCTCTTTCATCATGTGTGACTTGCAGCTCACAGCTGTTGTTATATCCTTAACTTACTGGCTTTACTTCAAATTAAATTTGCCACTTCATTTTCAACTGTGGTCAATTATGTAAAATGAGCTATGTCATGTTTATTTTTAATTGTATAAAATTGTTTTTAACTGATTCTTATTATTCTAAAAATAAAAGGCCAAGGTAAGAGGCAATAGGCATTTATTTGAGATCACAAAAAATAGCTGTTTAGGAAGCACTGATTCAAGCAGAAACCCAAATAGTGTTCTGATTATGGGGTGAAGGCAAGGGGTTTTTATGAGAAAGAGAAGGGAGGTAATTATATGAATACTAGCGGCCCAGTGCATGAAATTCGTGCACAGGTAGGGTCCCTAGAGGCTGCCAGCTGCTGGCCAGGGCACCTCCCTTCCCCTGGCCTCCAGCCACCAGCGGCCCCGCCCCCTGGTTGAACTCCTGGCCGAACTCCCAGTCAAGGGGACAATTTGCGTATTAGGCTTTTAGTATATAGGACAAGGAAGGAATTTCTATTAGTGCCAATAAGCTACCAAATTGTGAAGATTTCTTAAACCCAAAAGCCTGTTTTCCTTAATCCTGTGGTTAAATTATGGAGTCACTTTTTCTACTTGTAAATATAAATTCTTTTCAAGTGAAAATGTTTCTTTTTAGTTTTTGTTTTGGATAGTTTTTCTTCTTTTAAGTTTTCTTATATTCAGTTTAAAACTCCTTTTTTTAGCTATCTTCTAATATCAACACAGCACTTTGTTTTACTTTTAACTAGGAATAAGATTATCATTAATAATTAAGGTCTGAGTAATTCTCAGATTCATTTTAAGCAATGATGCTAGGAAGGAAAATTACAAGCTCAGATATAATAACCATGTCTAATGGCCCCTTTCCTAATGACCTTGTGCAAAGAATGTATGGCCTCCATATTATAAATACAGAATCTGAATCTCAGAAGGGTTAAGTGACTTGTTCAAGCTCACTCAAGCTTTTCTGCTCCAAAGTCTCTGGTTTTTTTATTTCTTCAAGACAAAGTAATTATAAAAACCTAAGTCAAACATAAATCTGTATCATGTAGTACACACCAAAGTGTACTTCAATTCCTTTTGTATTATGCATCGTTTTCAGCTGAAAAAGATATTGCTTATTATGACTATGGAGTCACTGGAGTCATGTTTGTCCTTCTCTTTGGAGCAAAATTACCCAAGTGCATTGACAGTTTCTGAGTTTATTAGGTGCAGAAATACTGGGCTTGAATTATGCAGGTAATAAACTATATATATAAAAGCCTAAGCGACCATTATGACCATGTGACTGGTTGACTGGTCGCTATATGATGTGCACTGACCACCAGGGGGCAGATGCTCAATGAAGGAGCCACCCCCTGGTGGTCAGTGCGCGCCCACAGCCAACCTCCTGCAGCCAGTCAACCTCCTGTGGTCCCTCCCCCAGCCAGCTGGCCCCAGTCAGGACTGGGTGAGATGGCCCCGATCGCTGGCCAGGCCGAGGGACCCCACCCGTGCATGAATTCATGCACTGGGTCTCCAGTATAGATTTATTTTATAGCAATAGTCTAGATATGAAGATTATCATAATGGGTTTTTAATTAAGCTAAAAATGATTATGGTCATAACAAAGCTACAAAAAGTCTTACAAGTCCTATTCCTTATTTATTGACTGGAGGCCTGGTGCATGAAATTCATGCACGGGGGCAGTCCTCTCAGCCCAGCCTGCACTCTCTCCAATCTGGAACCCCTTGGGGGATGTCTGACTGCCAGTTTAGGACATGGTAGTTTATTGAACTAAACTGGCAGTCGGACATCCCTCTCACAATCCTGGCCCACTGTCTCCTAATCCCTCCCCTGCCTGCCTGCCTGGTTGCCCCTACCCGCCCCCCCTGCCAGCCTGATCGCCCCTCTCTGCCTCTGCGTGCTGGCCTGGTCACCCCTAACTGCCCATCCCACTGGCCTGGTCATCCCTTACTGCCCCCCCTACCGGCCTGGTCGCCCCCAACATCTCACCCTACTGGCCTGGTTGCCCCCAACTGCCTCTTCACACTGGCCTGGTCACCCCTCACTAACCCCCTTGCCAACCTGGTCGTAGGCAGCCATCTTGTAAGGGTGTCAGGGTTAATTTGCATATTACCTCTTTATTATATAGGAGATTAACTCACAATAATAGGTGATGATATTCAAGATAATTACAAGAGAATTCTAATTGAATTCCTTTGTAACAGTATAACTTCTCACTAACTAACCCTCAGTGACTTCAATTTAGATTAGGATGTAAAACATTTGGTGATTTAATACATTCTCCCAGCACACTTTCTGTAGTATGAGTGAGCCAAAGTTCTAATCTTACCAAGGAAGGAGGAGATAGGAAGTGACTGCCTTGTGATCATTTGATACTTTCTTAATTTATTGTATGATGTATGTTCGTTTGTAATAATGAAGCTATTTACAGATTGTCTAGCACATGAAACATCTCCTTCCCCTTTTTCTCACATGTATTTTTATTCTCTTAAATGGCTTGTAAAAGCCTGGCTTTGTTGTTGTCATCTTTCGTTTCTTATGAATAGCTAAAATTATCTTCTATTTCTAAATCCTACCTTAGTTCTAGGCACAGACAGGGTGGAGCAGATGACCAAAACTTACAATGACATCGACATGGTTACACATCTCCTAGCAGAGGTAGGAATATATCTTTTTCTTTTGCCAGTACAAAAAACTAAAACCTAAAGATCATTTGGAATCTATCAAGTTTTTATATCAAATGAAAAATGATGATGTCTTTGTTTTGGGTTAATTTATAAGGTTGTTACAGTTGGAACAACTGGCATACCATCTGGCATTCCAAAGCAGAATGGTTTCTGAACTTAATTGTTATGAAATTATAGAAGGTTTAGGGGGCTTTGTTTGTCTGCTTTGCTTTTTATTACAATGGTGCTGGCTGGCCTCCCTGTCCTAAAAAAAAAAAAAAATTAACTCAGCCTGGAGCAGAACTGCCTATTCAAGAGACAGATCCCTTGCAAATCTACTCCTGCAGCTTGGAGCATCTTCCCAAAGAGTTTTACTCTCAGTTTGGGCTGTTTTTTAGCTCACTTTGTCCATGACATTTTTAATATGTGTGGTGTACCTTTCCCACTTGGCAGTCGTAGAGGTGTCTCCTTACACTTCAGTTTCAGTTGATCTTATGGAAGACTGTCTTTCTCTTTGAAGTACCCCTTCTCCCCTCCCCCAGCTCCCCAGAACGATTCTGTGTATGCAACTTAGCTTACGTTGACAATGAGATAAGTGGGCCTTGAAAATCTGGGAATAAGCCATCCACCTGTTGTCATGTATTATGGAGCAAAATAGTAGAAGCTTAATTTTATTTATAGTGGTTACTGTAAGCAGAGCCCATACTCATATATAAGGTAGTTATATGTTTATTGACAGGTTTTCATCCTATAGAATACAGTCCTCACCACCACCATGTAGACAAGTTTTCTGTGTTCTAACTATCACCATGTACCCAGGAAGAGTAACTCTTGCTTTGCTTGGCTTTTCTCTAGGCATGCCTGCATCATTACCACCAGCTTCTTTGACTCTCTTTTTTTCTACACTTTAAACAGAACCTTGTACTTCAAAACGTCCAGTCCTTTATCCCCTACTTTATTTCACATCATCATTCTTGCACCAATTGACAGTAGAGCTCTTGACTGTGCTTTCCTCTAAGCCCCTGGCTCTCAGGGCATATAAGCTTTGCTCTAAATAACACTTTTCAGCATACCGACCTAATCCTCATGTCTTAAATACCAAATTCTGCCTCATTACCATGCTTGATAGACAGATGCATTTGTTGGGCCTTTATTGTGTGCCAGGCCCTGTCCTCAGTTTTGAAGACTGCATTGATTTTCTAATTCCCCAAAGTTGTAAGCGTAAAGGTTAGGTCGATGGATCCTAATTAATAGGGTTGAGTAATCAATAAATTTCACTTGATATCAGGGGGAAAAATGCCCTCTTGCATTTATAACTGTGGTGGTCATCCATTTGACCAACATATTTTAAACATCACCTGTGTGCCAGGCCCTGTGTTTATTTGGTATCTGGGTGTTAAAATACTTTCTAGAATGTTGCTTTTTGTGTTTATTTAGCAAAATTGACTGCAAAACTCTAACCTACCATGTAATGTTGCTCAAAGAAAAGTGTTTTTGTATTTTAACAGAGGGATCGTGATCTGGAGCTAGCTGCTCGCATTGGACAGGCTCTCTTAAAGCGGAATCATGTGTTGGCTGAGCAGAATGAAGCCCTGGAGGAGCAGTTGGGACAAGCTTTTGACCAAGTAAGTCTTTGATCAAGTATTTGCAGCGTAAAGTGTTTAGGTCTTGGGCTGTGGAGGAATTTATTTTCCTGGGTAACCCTGAATTGATGACAATAAGTAGGTAAATAACACCAGTACATGTGGACTTCGTTGGTAACCATTGAACTAGCTAGTAGAGAAATGAAAAGTACCTTACAGAGGAGTGGTTGTGTGAGTCTGCCTTGGTCCATATAAAAGCCTATATTCAGTGCCTTGTAGTACTTAAATTCTAACGCTTTTTTCCTCGCCCCTTTGTGTGTCATCTATAACTTTAGTTTTAAAAAAATTCAGCCCCAAATAATAGATACCCAAATGAAGTATCTCCAGTCAAAAACCCAAACAAAAGGAAAAGGAAAAGACATTTTGAAAGTTTATTTATTCCTAAGCAGTGAATATTTTTAGTGAGAACCGCTTTATTATTAATTTGAATGGTTAAATTTCAAGTTTTCTGTAATTTGTTATTTTTATCTAGTTTTACTTACATTTTATAAACGCATTATATTTAATAACATTTGAGCCTTTATGTTGAATATATTTCCTAGGACTAGTTAGGAAATCATGCAGAGTTATACAGTTTTAAAGTACAAAACTTTAGGATAAGAATTTGAAAGTAGGGATCCATTCTTATAGTTTGAAATTCCTTCAGTTTTGTTTTGTTTTCAACTGTGAAAAATTTCCTCCTATATTTCTATTATATAGAATGTAAAAATTGGCTTTCCTTCTCATCTAGTATAGAAAAAGCTATATTTGTTGAGTTAATGCTGTAAAATTATAGTTTGGGAAGTATCTGAGGTTTATTATTTTCTTTTTAGCACTTGCTACTTTAGTGAGTAAATCTAGCAGCTAATTACATTATTTTGTTTTATGATGAGGAGTAATTGCTCAATGAATTAGAAGTTATATTACATATGTTATATTAAATAATACAAAATAAAGGACATCTTGTAAATCTAGCTCTTTTGCTGTGCAGGTCAATCAACTGCAGCATGAGCTATCCAAGAAAGATGAGTTACTTCGAATTGTCTCCATTGCTTCGGAAGAGAGTGAGACCGATTCCAGCTGTTCCACACCTCTTCGGTTCAATGAGTCCTTCAACTTATCTCAGGGCTTGCTACAGTTGGACATGCTGCAAGAAAAGCTCAAGGAACTGGAGGAAGAGAATATGGCTCTTCGGTCCAAGGTACATTCAACCCAGTTCCCAGTTTTGTTAACTTAAAGGTTGTAGGTTTAAACCCAGGTAGAGTTGAGTTGAAATGTGGCATAACTAAGGATTTGCTGTTGACATTCTAATTAGGGAGTGCAGCCAAGACGCTTGTATTTCTTTTCCTTTCCTTGTTTCTTAGATCCCACTGAGAAGTGGATAATAGCAAGCTGACAGATGAGAAAGCCACAGCATAGAATATGTACCTTGTGGAGTTTATGTTGGAAAATTACAAGGTTCTGTGAGCTTGTGTGATGGAGGGGGGAATCAAAGAAGTCCTACTTAAGCAAGCGATATTTTAGCTGAGGCTAGGGATTAGTCAGGCAGAAATGTATGGGAGCGGGGCAGGGGTGGGGGGAAGGGGCTGGAGGGGTGAGGAGGCATTTACAGAGACAGAGAGAATGAGTAAGATGTTTGAAACATCCTTTTCCATACTTTATTTTATGGTAGATAAAGGTTTATGAGTTGTTGTTTTCCTTTGTAAGTGATCAACTTTTATGTTCAAATGAGAATTTTTTTAGTTAATACTGTAAAATAATTAGAAGATATCACTATTTTTTTTTTCTTGAAGGCTTGTCACATAAAGACAGAAACTATTAGCTATGAAGAGAAGGAGCAACAGCTTGTCAGTGACTGTGTTAAAGAACTTCGTAAGTATTAACATATTCTGTTTGCCTTTGGGCAGTTCTTTGGTAGGATATCTCCAACTCAGAAATTAGATCGAAGGTTTCAGTAGAAACATCTCAAGAAACACTATTAAATAAATTACTGAAGATCTTAGAATATCACATTAACGTACAACTCTAAATAAAATAACATATATACTTTTCAGAAGTATCTTTGTTTCAATTGCCATCTTCACTGAATAAGATCTATATTTCTATCAGTTATAGCATGTTAGAATGAAAGAAACCAGAGCTCTTATTTGGTTGATGAGAAAATAGTCCTGTAGAGAATGTGATTTGTCAGTCAGAAAACGATAGATCTGTGGCAGAGCCTGGTCTGACATTCAGTGAGTAATTTATTAAGTGCCAACCATGTGTCTATAAAGGAATATATTTTGGTTTGATGTAGTGTTAACTAAAATAGTTTTTAAAATAAGTTACTTGGGAAAAGATCAGCTTTACTAGAGAAAGATATTTAATTTCTCTACTAATATAAAGCCTGTCACATTGAAAGAGAAACGTAACATCACTTCAGTTTATTTGGGCTGTGGGCCTCAGAATGTGGTAACTTAGAGTAACAGAATATTAGAGAACCAGAAGCAATGTAAATTGAATCTTCTCCATCAGCACTATCATTACCCACCTTTTAAACTTTAAAAAACAAAGAAGTGATTACTTGCCCAAGAAGTCAGATCCATGTCTCCTTCCTTCTTGTTGCCATCCTATGAAATGTTATAGGGGTTCTGTCAATTAAGAAATAGTTTTATATGACACTGATACATGGTTCTGTCACTTGTGTTTAGATATCAAAGTTTTTATTTGAAGTAAAGATTTATTTCCCCAATGGAAAGATTCTATTTCATGTGCATTCAAGAGTGCTAGGCTGTAAAAATGGCTTTTAGAGGCTCTGCTCAGTTTGCCACATATCCCAGAAAGTCTCTCTCCTACAGAAGCATCCCAGTAGCTTTATCAGTAGGTTTAACAGATTGTAACTGTTCCATTCTGGAAATGTCCTGTGTTAGATTTCTTAAGTTTAATTTTCATTGTTTGTGGAAGTTTATTTACATTCCTGAAGAGTTCTCAAAGACATAAATGAGATTATGTCTTGACACTTGCAAAGATATGTAATTCACCTATATCTTTTCAGTCTACTTGTTCTTCATAATGAAAAAGATTAAAGCAAAACCTTTAGCTTGCCTTTACAAGTCATCATTGCCTCATATTCAATTCCTAAGATTAGCTTTTATTTCAGAAGAATCTTTATTTTTTAAATTTATGTTAAAGAACATTGTATTTGTGATAGTCCAGTGCTTGTTACAAAACAAGATTTGACCCACAGTCATAGTTTGCCAACCCCTACCCTTCAGTTATATTAATTTTTAAAATTCTTATTTGTTTCTAAGGTGAAACAAATGCTCAGATGTCCAAAATGACTGAGGAATTGTCTGGGAAGAGTGATGAACTGATACGATATCAAGAAGAGATCTCCTCTCTCTTGTCTCAAATTGTAGATCTTCAGCACAAACTTAAAGAAGTAAGTTCATTTTTTCATTCACCAGATGTTTGTTAGCACTGACCTGGCACCATGCACTGCGCTAAGTACTAGATGAAGCGAAATAAACACGGTCCCTGTAAACTGATGATTGCTTTGGTCTGCTCTGGGTCAGGAAGCGTGAGTAACTACTTTCAAGTCACTGTTTCTCTCTCAAATGATACTGAACCCAGGTCTGCCGCCTGCCGCTCAAAAACCAATAATCTAGAGATGGGCTGGTAGAAGGAAGGTAGGTTTATTCAAGAGCCGGCTGCCTGAGAAGATGGTGGACTCCTGTCACCAAGGCTGTCTTAACAATTGGACACAGGCAGAGGTTTTTGTAAGGAGGGAGGAGGAAGGGAAAAAACCACACAACCGAACAATCAAAATGAAGGGGTTGAGAGTTCTCCGAGCAAGTCAACAACCTGTTCAGATAACTGGTTGAAGGTCAGCAATTCTCCTGAAGCTGGAATGTCTGAAGGTCAGAGTCTGCTTCTTTTGAAGTTAGTTCCTAGAATTCTTAGGCAAGCAGACTGTTTATCTGCAGTCACGTATTAGTTAACAGGTCATCAATTACAGAAATAACGTTAAAAGAATGTTGGGGTTGGTTACAGTATAATGGGTCAGATCTTCCTCAGAACGGCGTGATATGAGTTATTGTCTCGTGCTCATTGTCCTCTGAACACCTTTGTGGATTTTGTATTTTGCCCATGATATTGCTCTTATTTGGCTTTTGGAAGGTGAGCTTTTTAGAGATCTCTACATAGACTATGCCCTTAAGATGTCTTAAAGAGAGTAGCCTCTATTTTATATGGGAAGGCTTCACATGTCTCTTTAATATGTTGTTAGCATGTGATTGAGAAGGAAGAACTGAGACTGCACCTGCAAGCTTCCAAAGATGCCCAAAGACAACTGACATTGGAGGTAATGAAATCTTTCTTTATCTTGTGTGATACAGGACGGGGAGGAAGGATTAGCTTCTTTCATCTTTGTAAATAAGATTTAAAATAACAATAACAGAGGATCAAGATGAGAGCTAAGAAGTAAAGCATCTAAAAAATTACCTCTCTAAAACTAATAACATGGCAACATCCTATTGATTCATGGGGAAAACCTTGACTTTTATAAGATTCTTTAGGAATATGTGACCCTTTTACCAGTTTACCTTAGCTACCACAACAGTTTTGTTTTTTTGTTTTTTTATTGATTTTTTACAGAGAGGAAGGGAGAGGGATAGAGAGTTAGAAACATCGATGAGAGAGAAACATCTATCAGCTGCCTCCTGCACACCCCCTACTGGGGATGTGCCCGCAACCAAGGTACATGCCCTTGACCAGAATCGAACCTGGGACCCTTGAGTCTGTAGGCCGACGCTCTATCCACTGAGCCAAACCAGTCAGGGCCAACAGTTTTTAAAATGTCAGGAGAAATAGCAAAAATCTCTAACTTGGTATCTACATAAAAACTATATATTAGATATAATTTAGTGGCTCTTTAGCAAGCATAAGAGTCACCTGGCAGGCTGAGTTTTAGTGGAGATTCCAAGCACCATCCCTGAAAGTTTCTAAGTTAGTAGGTCTAGACTGAGGGCCTAGAATCTGCATTTTTAATAAGCATTCCCAACCCTGATGATGCTAATATACAGTCTACATACTACATTTAAGAAATTTTTGAAGTTAAAATGCACTCTGAAAAGTGTGTACTCTTTTAACATGCTTGTGAATCTACAATAAAGACGGTTCTGAAACAAGGGAGAAGAAGCTACTTGTTTAGGATAATTGAGCACACTGACATCAAATATTATACTGGGTAGACTTGATCTTGTCATTTACAGACTTCAGAATGATGTTTAAAAATATAACTGTATGCTAAATCTGACTTGAACATGACAATTATATTTCCTCTAAGTTTTTTTTAAGGGGATGAAGTATTAAATATTGAATTGACAGTTATGGTTTTCTCAGCTATATTTCAGATTTTTCTTAAATACATATTTTATTGATTTTTTATAGAGAGGAAGGGAGAGGGATAGAGAGTTAGAAACATCAATAAGAGAGAAACATCGATCAGCTGCCTTCTGCACACCCCCTACTGGGGATGTGCCCACAACCAAGGTACATGCCCCTGACTGGAATCGAACCTGAGACCCTTAAGTCTGTAGTCCGATGCTCTATCCACTGAGCCAAACCGGTCAGGGCTATTTCAGTTTTTTAAGAAATCATGTTTATGTATAATTCTGGCCAAGACACTTCTACTTCTGGCAGTTTGAAATAGATATGTATTCTCCTTACTTAATTTATTCCAGAGTCTTTGTATCAAAATGAATTATATTCATAAACTTAGACCTCTGGATAAAATGAATACTTATCCCAAAGTTTCCTCCCCCTTGCCGAATCTATATCTCTAAAAGCCTAAGCAACCGAACAACTAGTTGACTGGTCGCTATGACATGCACTGACCACCAGGGGGCAGTTGCTTAACGCAGGAGCTGCCCCCTGGTGGTCAGTGTGCTCCCACAGCTCAAGCGCCACTCAGCTGACTGATGGGCGCCAGATGCAGGGCTCACAGCTGGTAAGTGCCACTGCAGAAGCGGCGCTCACCTCTCCCGATAGGGACTGACTGGGCAAGAGCCTGTGGCAGGCTCAGCAGGGCCAGGATGAGCGGGAGTGGCAGGCAGTGTTGGACTGTCAGTTTTGGCCCGATCCCCACAGGCCATGCTGAGGTAACCCATCAGTGCACGAATCCGTGCACTGGGCCTCTAGTTAGAATACAATAGAATACACTAATTACCATTCTTTCTTTCAGTTACATGAATTACAAGACAGGAATATGGAGTGTCTAGGAATGTTACATGAATCCCAAGAAGAAATAAAGGAACTTCGTAGTAGATCTGGCCCTGCTGCTCTCCTCTATTCCCAATCATATGGAGCTTTTTCTGGGGTAAGGAACTGAGAAAGATGTTATGTATTTAAGGAAACTTGTTTAAGATTAGATTGTCCTGAAAGTGGTAGTTTCTGATGACGTAAAGCATCTAAGAAGTGATAACATGGATTGTCCTTTGATTTAGGCCTTAATTTGCATATCTACATCTACCTTAATACTCTTATTTATTCTAGCCTTCCTCTAACAGATGACCACCCAGATTTACTGTAACATGCATATGAAGTGAACCCAAGGGAAATCAGTTTTGGGTCTGTGTACCGTAGAGCTACTTAACCTTGGGTCATCCTTACCCTAGGCCAGGGGTGGGCAAACTTTTTGACTCGAGGGCCACAATGGGTTCTTAAACTGGACCGGAGGGCCGGAACAAAAGCATGGATGGAGTATTTTTGTGAACGAATATAAATTCAAAGTAAACATCATTACATAAAAGGGTACAGTCTTTTTTTTCAATAGTTTTATTCATTTCAAACGGGCCGGATCCGGCCCACGGGCCGTAGTTTGCCCACGGCTGCCCTAGGCCCACTACACCCACTTACCATTGCTTTTTTTTTTTTTAATGATTTTTCTATATTATAAAAACTGTACATGTTTTTATAATATAGAAAAAGAAGCCAAAAGAAATTCTTAAATACCTTCAAATATTGCCCTCCACAGAATCACTATTAACAACTTAGTTTATAGCCTTTTATACCCTTAATTTTTGTGTGTCTGCATATATAATGTTTTGTATTTATCATATTGGTTTTTGCCACTGCTTTCCTGAAAAAGTAATTGGTTCTTGTTTAAAAGTTACATTTCCAGAATGTCTCTTTTTTTCTGTATTTTCTTATAACACCAAAGTACTGGATTCTGGAGACTCTGTTAATTAATTTAAGAACAATCCATTTCTCCTAGCAGGCTTCTTAATTACTATAGGAATCTCAAACTCTTTTCCTTAGGAATCTCTGGCATCTGAGATTGAGGGGACCATGCGTAAAAAGTTGAGTTTGGATGAGGAATCGTCTCTCTTTAAACAAAAGTAAGTACAGATCACATACGTGTGCTGTTACTCAACTGTCAGGATGGAAATTTAAAAGAAGCCACAATCCAGAGTGATAGGTATAAGGAGATTCAGTAGTAAATCTGCTTACTTTTCCATTTTTTCCTCTTACTACTCACGTTTGTGAGAGAGTTCCGTGTTCTGACGTTTATTTTCTCATGACCTCTCCTCAACTTTAAAGGCTCTTCAGGATGGCTTTATTTTTAATGAATTATACCTATACCAGGGACCCAGTGCACAAATTCGTGTACCTTGAGAGGAACTGTGGGCCACGAGGCTGTGGTGGGCACAGGGGTGGGTCTTGGCCCATCCTCCATGCCCCCACCCAGCCCCTCCCACCACGGCCTCCTGTCTGCCGGCAGCACAGCTCCCGCCGCTGTTGCTCCCACACGCTGATGGCACCGGCCAGTGCCAGCAGCAGGTGTGAGTGGGGCCGGGGCCGGCGCTGGCAGCAGGTGCAAGTGCCGGGCAGGACCGTGGAGTATGGGAGCAAAGAATTTTCAGTAACCACCAGAGGCTCGTCCCATGACAGTGACCGGCGCCCTGCCTTGGTCTGGCGCCCCCTGCTCACCTGCTCCACCATCCCGCCACGGCCAACGCCCGCCATGGTCTGCACTCTGCCGCCTGCTGCTGACGCCCGTCATGTTCCGTGTGCGCCCCCTGGTGGTCAGCACATGGTCATAGCAACCAGTTGTTTGGTTGTTCTGCCATTCGGTCTATTTGCATATTAGCCTTTTATTATAAAGGATGTCTCTTTTTTGAAGCACCCCAGCAGTAGGGAGTGATAATGAACACTTCTCTTTTGACAGGGCGCAACTGAAACGGGTATTTGATACGGTCAGGATTGCCAATGACACACGGGGCTGCACTGTCCCATTCCCAGCTCTCCCATCCATTCCAGGCTCCAACCGCTCAAGTGTCATCATGACAGCAAAACCTTTTGAGTCTGGTTTACAACAAACAGTGCAAAAAACCCTCCTGAGCCAGAGGAGCAGCTCGGAGGACGGTCCAGGGTAAGAAACAGATTGTGGCAGTGATTCTGCATTTCTTGTGGCATTGACATAACAGATTCACATGCACACATTTCAGCATTGCTCTGTGCTGTCCCAAGGAAGTTCTAGAACTGTCCCTTTCATTCAGTAATGATGCCGCATATCATTGTTTGTAAAACTGATCACTGATAGCAAACAAGTTTTTTAGAGTGAAAAAGCTACATTTAATTAAATATATTCAAAATGGAACATGCATCCAGTTTGAGTCTAAATCTTCCTGTTCAATTCAAATTTGTTTTAATGTGTTTGGTCACTAGCAGTTATACATAGTATCAGATGACCCTTTCTCATAACCCATGCTCATAATCTCACCTGCTTTGGTGCCTTTAGAATAAACAATAAGTATGAATACCTATTGAGGAAAACTAGCTTGCTCTTAATTTCATAGTTGTTTAAACTTATATCTTTTCCACTTTCCATTGAACTAAATATGTAATTCCGTTCATTGAATTACATAGAACTAGAAAATTAACATTACTGGGCAGTCAGCTGAAAGCTTTTTTTGTTTGGGTTTTTTGTGTGTGTCTTTTTTTTTAATTAATCCTCATTGGAGGATATTTTTCCATTGATTTTTAGGGAGAGTGGAAAAGAGAGGGAAAGACAGAGAGAAACATCGAAGTGAGAGAAACACATCGATTGGTTGTCTCCTGCAGGAGCCCTGATGAGGGCCCAGGCCGGGGAGGAGCCTGCAACCAAAGTACATGCCCTTGAATGGAATTGAACCCGGTGCCCTTTGGTCCGCTACGCCAAACTGGCTAGAGCTCAGCTGAAAGTTTTTGACAGATAGATGTTTGGCACCTGAGAAAAAACTTCTCTAATGCAGCAACCGTTACAGTACTCTGGGTTTTTTATTTTATTGCCTGGTCGGTAGTGAGCATGCTCTGCACCCACAGTAGCTTTATGTGTGAATAGTACCTTACCTTAGAAGACTGAACAAACAGATCTATGTGAATTCACCATAGTACCAGGAGCAACTACAACTCAGCTTGCTACTCTTTCTTTTGATTTCAATTATAAGATGCCTCTAGCCCTGACTGGTTTTGCTCAGTGGATATAGCGTCAGCCTTCGGACTGAAGGGTCACAGGTTCGATTCCAGTCAGGGGCATGTGCCTTGGTTGCGGGCACATCCCCAGTAGGGGGTGTGCAGGTGGCAGCTGATCGATGTTTCTCTCTCATCGATGTTTCTGACTCTGTCCCTCTCCCTTCCTCTCTGTAGAAAGCAATAAAATATATATTTTTTTAAAAAAAGATGCCTCTAATTTTAAAATTGGTGAAAAGTGAAAAAATATGTCATAAAACTATGAAAATGCAGTATTTATAAATCTTGTTTGCTCTTTAAATATTCTGTAATGTTCATAGAGAGTTCTATGACCTAAAGCAATTTTTTTTCATAATTTAATATTTTTGAATTTGTTTATTTTTTGCATCTCATAGTTTAAGGAGTAGCATTTTTTCTTTCTTAGTAGCACATAAAATAATGGTGCCTTTTGTAATCAGTGGTATTATAGATTCATGAAATATGATAATATTTACTTTTTATACTTACTACCTAAACTGAATTTATAGATGGTCATTTCTATAGTTTTGTATATCAAGTGAAATAGAAAGGGTAGAAAACAATGTAATAACAAAGTATATTTTTGTTTACTTGAAGTCACTGTTTTTATGTATAAAAATAATATATAGTACTAATGATTTTGGTGTGTTGTTACTATTTCTGTATTCTAGATATCTAAGAGAAACTACTGTGTTTTTAAGATCAGTCTTTGAACATTCACCATTGCGGAAAGGAGAGGGCTAGGTGGTGATCGTGACCCTCACAGACCTAGTCAGTGAATGTGATTTTCCCATAGGAACGTTCAGAAGCTGGATCAACCAGAACCCTCTGAAGACAGTGATTTGGCTACAGCACTGCATCGCCTTAGTCTGCGGCGACAAAACTACTTAAGTGAGAAGCAGTTCTTTGCCGAAGAATGGGAGCGGAAGATCCAGGTCCTGGCTGACCAGAAAGAAGGGGTTAGTGGCTGTGGCACCCCCACCGAGAGCCTTGCCTCTCTCTGCACTGACCAGTCAGAGACCACGGACTTCAGCAGTACCAGCTGCCTTCGGTGTTTTATGCCTGAAAAATTACAAATTGTCAAGCCCCTTGAAGGTAATAAGTGAGTAAAGGCCATCTTTAAGCCGTGTTCCTTGTTGGCCTTTCCTTGTCCTAGGTTGCGATTCGTATTGTCATGGTAAGAGCACTGTGTGCAGAAGATGTCTTTATTGTCCCTGAATACCACTGTTTGGGTGACAGTGCTTTGTAGTGCTTTGTGGGAAATGAATGAAGAGATCTGCATGCTCCAGGTCATCAGCCATTAGTTTTATTTTCACTGGTTATTTTTTTAATATAAATGTGATGGAGGAAGATTAATCTTTTCTTGTCCTTTCCTAAGGAATACTGTTGGTGGTAATTTTTATGGTAAGATAAATGGGATATGATAAGTAAAAATAATCTAGATATAATACTTCATCTCTACTTTTCTTTTCAAAAAAGAGTTCTTTACCCAAGAATATCATCTACTTAGAGGTATATGTCCCTCTATTTTTCTTTTTCAGTTCTGTTAATTTTAGTTGTTACTGTTCTCTCCTAAGATAGAACTTGAATTAAAAATAAATTACTTGTTTTATAGGAAATTGACAGTCTTCAAATGATTCTCTTATTATCATAAGAGAGTCTGTGTTAGAAAAAACTTTTAGTAGGAAACCTATGAGGACGCCCTCAAACTCAATGTCAGTTTCATTCACTAATGATCAATGCACACATTTGTCAGAGTTGCCGTTTTTAGGATGAAATGACTGTAGTGTCATAATTAGACATGATATGTTATGCAAATGCTTGGGGTAATCATTCACTAGGACTCATAGACAGGAACCAGGGGTATATATTGTAAATCGTGGTGCTATGAACATATGGGTGCATATATCCTTTCTGATGGGTGTTTCTGGTTTCTTGGGATATATTCTTCGAAGTGGGATCACTGGGTCAAATGGCAGTTCCATTTTTAGTTTTTTGAGGAAACTCCAGACTGTTCTCCTCAGTGGCTGCACCAGTCTGCATTCCCACCAGCAGCACACGAGGGTTTCTTTTTCTCCACATCCTCTCCAGCACTTGCTGTTTGTTGATTTGTTGATGGTAGTTACTCTGACAGGTGTGAGATGGCACCTCATTGCTGTTTTGATTTGCATCTCTCGGATGATTAGTGACTTTGAGCATGTTTTCATATGTCTCTTGGCCTTTATGTCCTCTTTCGAAAAGTATCTATTTAGGTCCGTTGCCTTTAGATCTCCTTTTTAAAGTTAACTTTTGAAATAGAAAGGTTATTATTTGTATCTTCAGCAACTTGTCATTCTTCCACAGAGGACTTTAATATGCAAATTTTACCAAATATTAAGATTAAATAAGTCGTTCTTTTTCTTTACACATGTAATTTTAGCTTCTGCTTCAAGATTTATTATTTGTGAGAAATATACAACATGCCTTTTTATTTTTGTCTTGCATATTCAGGATCACAAACTCTGCACCACTGGCAGCAGCTTGCTCAGCCAAACTTAGGAACCATTCTTGACTCACGACCCGGTGTCATCACTAAAGGCTTTACCCAGTTGCCCAAGGATGCCGTCTATCACCTCTCAGATTTAGAAGAGGATGAAGAAGAAGGTATCACTTTTCAGGTCCAGCAACCTCTTCAAGTGGAACAGAAACCTACAGATCCCAAGCCAGTAACAGGAATCTTTCTACCGCCTGTTACTTCAGCAGGTGGTCCAGTTACAGGTGAGAAGAGTGCTTGGTTGAATATAGTCTAGTAACTTTGCATCCTGACTTACTTACGGTCAGCTGACTAGCGCTATTTCAGTTTCACTGTAGTGTGCTTAGTCTTGTAACATCTACACTAATAAAAGAGAAACACGGTAATTCGCGTATGACCGCTACCCTTTTCATTGGCTAATCAGCAAGATATGCAAATTAACTGTCAGCCAAGATGGCGGCCAGCAGCCAGGCAGCTTGAAACTAACATGAGGCTTGCTTGCCTCAGTGACGGAGGAAACCAATGTTCCCCGCCTGCAGCTGCAGGCCTCTGAGCCTGCAGTTTAAGAAACTCTGTAACAAATACCACCGGACTTCAGCCAGCATGATTGCAACATTGTAAGCAAAGGCCAGAAACCTACTTTCAGCCGCAGAGGCCTAAGAGCTGGAGCCAAGCCTCAAAGCTAAAGCTGGCCCAGAAAAAAAAAAAAAAGGAGCAGTTGGGAGTTTCAGTCACCCCCAGCCTGAAAACAGCCCTCAGCCCCTCACCCAGACTAGCCAGGCACCCCAGTAGGGACCCCCACCCTGAAGGGTGTGTGACCAGCTGCAAACAGCCATCATCCCCTCACCCAGGCTGGCCAGTCACCCCAATGGGGACCCCCACCCTGATCCAGGACACCCTTCAGGGCAAACCAGCCGGCCCCCCCCATGCACCAGGCCTCTACCCTATATAGTAAAAGGGTAATATGCCTCCCAGGACCGGGATCAGCGGAGCCACAAGGCCTCCTGGCACCAGGATCAGCGTGACGGGGCAGCGCCCAAACCCCCTGATCGCCCTGCGGCTCTGTGTGTGACGGGGTGGAGCCATAACCTCCCCATCGGCCCTGCCCTGAGTGTGAGAGTGGCGGGGCCCCCACCCCCTGATCGGCCCTACTCTGTGGGTGATAGCAGGCGGTGCCCCACCCCCTGATGGGCCCTGCTCTGTGCATGACGGTACAGAGCCCCAACCCCCCGATGGGCCCTGCTGTGTGCGTGACAGGGGCAGCGCCCCAACCTCCTGATTGGCCCTGCTCTTTGCATGACGGGGTGGCGCCGCAACCTCCCCATCGACCCTGCCTTGAGTGTGACGGGGCGGTGCCCCAACCCCCCAATCGACCCTACCCTGAGCGTGACTGAGGGTGGCATCGCAACCTCCCAATCCGCCCTGCTTTGTGCATGACGGGGGCAGTGCCCCAACTCCCCAATCGGCCCTGCTCTGAGCCCGACCAGGGGCTACACCTAGGGATTGGGCCTGCCCTCTGCCACCTGGGAGCAGGCCTAAGCCAGCAGGCCGTTCTCTCCCGAGGGGTCCCAGACTTTAGAGGGCACAGGTCGGGCTGAGGGACCCCCCCCCTCCTCCCCGGAGTGCACAAATTTTTGTGCACCGGGCCTCTAGCAATATAATAAAAACTTATAGCATTTAGTGGCCCTTCTAATTCTACTTTATCTTAGCCAGCCAACATAATTAGATTTGGGGAGAGAGAGAGATCAATTCAGTCAAGTATTAACTAATTTAAAAACAATTTCATGTTAACAATATGTTTTATGAACAATAGCTACATTTTAAGTAGTGGGAAGAATGGTTTTGTTTTATAATTTTGCAAATCTTTTATTTATGGTTTAATAGAAGATAAATTCTCATATCAGCGTTCACATTTAGTTTATTATATTTTATTGTTTTGGTTGAAGAGTGCAAAAAAAATGCAGCCTCACACATATGTAGTTGGAAAAGGAAAGAGAATTTAAAAGCCTCTACAGGTATTTGCGGATATTCTTTGATTTTACACCAAAATTTGATAAGTGGTAGTTCAAGGTTTGTAGCAATATGGTATCTGAAATGTATCAGTGAACTTTTATACTTCGTTACATTAAAATCTATTGGTGTGTCCTACACTTTGAATGCATTTTTCCTTATGCATGATTTTTTGCATCATGCATTGATCATTCAGAGGACATTGGTTCACTGAGTTATGCAGATCCTCCAAATGTTGACACATTTCATTATGTGATATATTAAAATCACATAAATATCACCATCTGTCTCATCAGATAAGTCTTTTAGTATTAGGAAGCTTTCAAGCTCTCCAAGTTTTCCAAAATCTCATTTTCATTCGAAAGCTCAAATTTTGTCAGTGACAGCAAATATTGTCAGCTATTTTTCTTGAATAGACAGATTCACGACAGTCATTCTCAAGAAAATTTTTGCCAGTTATCCAAGTCTGAATTACTGCCGATTCGTTGTTCTTTCAAGTGAAAATGATGTCCCATGGAAAAATTACAACTCATTGCACATGTGCTTTTCCTCTGGTATCTTGGTATGCAGCAGAGTGCTTAATGATTACTTCCCATTTCATCACACAGAATATTAAAAAGATTCAAGTCAAGATTTAATAAATAATTTTTGCTGCCTCATCAAGGACATGCTTATGTGAATCTGGCTTTTTTAAAATGCTATGAGTAGAAAACAGTGCAAATGCCACCCCAGTCAAAAAGGCAGATAGCGTCTTAGTATTGCTATGAAAGTGGACTCCCACAACGCCTGTAAACCACACTTTGAGAACCACTGGAATAGACAGTTTGACTAGAAAGATTGAATGACTAGATCTTGCTTGTTGGTTATTTAAAAAAAATTTTCAGAGTATCTTTTTGTCTTGTTTCTAACCTATTTTTAATCCTTTTAAATTACAGCTTTAAAGTATTAAAGGATTCAGCTGTATACAAACCAGTCAATACTAATTACAATATTTATATATTTTTTATTTCCAGGTTTGGGGATTTTTGTACAGATGACACTTGTATTATAAATAAGTATTAATGAACTTTTTACATTATTAACCTGGTCATTCAATGTTGTGTTTGAATCCCTAGAAATCTCTGCTTCAGTTGCAGCCTCAAACCCAGGAAAGTGTCTGTCATGCACAAACTTGACGTTCACCTTCACCACCTGTAGGATATTACACCCCTCCGACGTCACTCAGGTTACTCCCAGGTAGGTCTGGGCCGTTTGAGGCCTGACGTCTTTCCTCAACTATGTTTTCATGAATTTCTTTTAAAAATTACTTTCATTTTAATTCCCATAAGTTTAATTACTGTTCTGTGATGATATGTCTTTAGAATATTTTCACATTGTATTTTCTCATTTGGTCATTGTAAGTCTTTTAAGTAGGCAGGGCAAGTGAGTGTCGTGTAAATATAGAAAATGAGGCATAGAAAGTTCATGTAGCTGATCCAAGGACAGACAGGTTGTAAATGGCCCATCTGGGACTCTACCCACAGTTAGCCAAACTGTAAGAGTTGAGGGGACCAGTCCTCTCCACACCAGAGTACCCTCACTCCTGAAACCACCTGCAAGTTCAGGGGGTTCCCAGAACCACTCCCTGGTTTGATAATTTGCTAACAGGACCCAGGACTTCACTGAAAGCTGTTATGCTTACGGTGACTATTTATTACAGGAAAAGGATACAGGTTAAAATTAGCCAAAGGAAGAGATGCATAGACCAGTCTGGAAGGAATCCACTTGCAAAGCTTCCCTTGTCCTTGGGATTCGTTACTTCCTTGGCATTGATGTGTGATAGTGCACACAGAGTATTGCCAGCCAGGGAAGCTCGCCTGTCTCAGATTTTGTTTTGAAGCTTCAGTGTGTAGGCATGCTTGATTGATTGATTACCCATATGGTTGAACTCTCCTCCAGGTCCACTCACCCAAATCCACCACCCTAAATAAAATGGTTGGTCTGTGTGACGTGGCCAGGCCCACACTGAGATCTACTGTGGCCAGCTTCCATCCTAAACAAAGACACTTCTATCAGATATGGCATAGGTTACCTCCCAGAAGCTGAGCAAAAAGACCAGACCCCTCTGGCCAAGGCCAAAGTATTTACTACACAGTCTAGAACATGAATATTACATTCCAACACGTGGTTGAGGGATTTCAACTTAATAAGCCATATTGCTATTTCTATCCTACCAGTTCCCAAATAGAATATAAGGCAGTTTTCAAAAATTCAGAGACTATTGCAGTGATACTATTAACTAGGAGAGAAGAAAAATAAAGCAAAGAGTAAGGCTATAAAATGGATAGAGGAATAAAGCTTAGTGTGCATATTGTACCATAAAGTTTTATATACTTGCTGAGGTGAAGCATGCATTCGGTTCTTAACTTTCCATCTGCCAGTGTGGAGGGAAATAACATTATGATCCACAGTGTCTATCAGATAGAAGCAAATAAATTGTTCAGGGAAGCATTTGGGTGATATCCAGTAAAGATCTCAATAAGGTCTGTAATGAACAGACATCTGTAATTTTTTTACATTGTTCTTACATTCAACAAGGTAAATTTTATAAAATTGGTTCCTGAGGGGACTCTCAATTCAGGTTGATACCATCATATGAAGTGTACAACTTGGGGAAGGACAGGGATATTCTGCATTAAATAGGGACTCTGGCAGCACAGTATATAGACCTCATCCGTTTAGAGGTTTTTAGTTTAACCAAGCAGTTAATTATTTGCATTTTGCTTCTTTTATACAAGTTGGTACTTTGGAAAGTTTACTTAGTGATCCTAGGCTTACATTTTGTTCAGAATCTTTAAAAACCTTGATATCTTGATATACTGAGTCTTTTCTGTTGAAGTGAAAGTTTATCTATTAAATACGGTAACATTTGATCAAGGAGGGAAATTGACTAAAGAAATATTCTCCCCATTCTATCACCATTTCTTATTCAGTTTTTTTTTCCTTTTAACAAAACAAAATAAGAAGAAATATTCTAATAGCTGTTAAGGCTTTTAATTATTTTTAATTTCCCAGAAACCTGTATTCTAAGTCAAAGTTGAGAAAAATGTGTTCCATGATATCCTTATACTACTGTTTGGAACTAACATTCCTGAAAATTCAGATTTAACAGAATTTTATTTGTTCTCAATAATATAAAATTGAAAGATTAAAAAAATAAATTTCTCCTTAGAAGAGCATCTTAGATTTAATTTTGAAAAGTTGTTTTTTAAAAAGTCCATTGTTGCCCTAACTGGTTTGGCTCAGTGGATAGAATGTCAGCCTGTGAACTGGTTCAGTTCCGGTCAAGGGCACATGCCCAGGTTGTGGACTCAATCCCCAATAGGGGGCATGCAGGAGGTAGCCCATCAATGATTCTTTCTCATCATTGATGTTTCTCTCTCTCCCTCTCCCTTCCTCTCTGAAATAAAAAAATAATAAGTCCATTGTTTACTTATGGATTGCTCTCTCGGCATATTTCACTTTATGGAGTGGATGTATTAATAAAAATTTTTAGAGGTTACTTTCTTTAATATTTAAATTTGATTTCTATCATAAAATTTAATTATATTCCCATAGATATATAGTTAAAATTTAAGAATTTAACTAAGACTACTGTAAACTTTCATATCCTATGAGATGTTTCAAATTATAAATTAGCCAATCATTGAAGTAACATCAAAATTTTCATTCCTCAGATCTCTACCACAGAGTTCAGTTCAGTTCCTCTATATTTACTGTAGATACCTACTGTAATTACTTACATACTGATTTGGAGAATTGGAGATGGCTTTTATTCTTAACTGTCTCTCCTGCATTTTTTTTAAGCTCTGGGTTCCCTTCGTTATCCTGTGGAAGTAGCAGTAGCAGTTCATCAAGCACGGCAGTGAATTCTCCTGCCACGTCCTATAGACTCAGCATTGGTGAATCAGTCACCAACCGACGAGATTCCACTGTCACCTGCAGCAGCACCATGAGCTTGGCCAAACTTCTACAAGAGCGAGGCATTTCTGCTAAAGTGTACCACAGCCACGTTTCAGAGAACCCCCTCCTTCAGCCTCTCCCTAAAGTCCTGGATATCCCTTCCACACCCCCAAATTCACCATCTCACTCACCTTGCCCTTCTCCCTTGCCCTTTGAGCCTCGAGTACATCTCTCTGAAAATTTTTTGGCCTCACGACCGGCCGAAACATTCCTCCAGGAGATGTATGGCTTGAGACCTTCCCGGAACTCTCCTGATGTTGGCCAGTTGAAGATGAACTTAGTAGACAGGCTGAAGAGGCTAGGCATAGCCAGAGTGATCAAGACGCCTGACGCCCAGGAACATGGAAGAAGCCAAGAGGCAGAAATTGGTCTTCGAAGACCAGACTCTACTGTTTATTTAAATTCAGGTAGCAATTTATTGAGTGGATTGAGGAGAAATCAGAGTCTTCCAATCATGGTAGGTAGTTTTGGCACCTCAGTTTGCACATCCTCACCCAAAATGGATAACCTGAAGGAGGAGTGAGGTTCGGCAGTTAACTGAACTCTTACACAAATTAGCACATGAAGGATAGATTTGCACTGACACACGTAGTCCGGTCTTACTGAAAGAAAAGGAATGTCGCAGTTGGGCTGTGAATGTGGAAGAGGAAAGTGGAAGATTGGAAACAATTAGGATGAGGTCCTAGTGAATGAGGTCTAGTAAATTGAAAAGTATAAATGAATGGGTCAGGAGTGGAGACAGAAAAGGAACAAAGGTTTAATACACTCCTTCACTTGTGTTTTTTTTTTTTTTGGTCTTGAAAATAAAAAGTGACCAGAAAATAAATTCAGTAATATGGAAGTATACCAGGAATACTTAATTTGCAGCACATTTACTTCTGGTAAGTATAAGCAGAGAACACTCCGGATAGGAGGAGGTGGGAAGAGAAAAGGACCCGCCTTGACTGTTGCCTAGAGAAAGCTGTTCTGGAAGGTTGCTGGGGTAACCAGTCTCTTTACTGAAACACCAGTGAGGTGGCTTTTATGTTTTCTGTTGATGTCTGGTTAGATTACGCCTTCATCATATGGCAAGCTCTCAGCATTAGCAAGCAAGGTATTTTCATAAAATCAGAACAGTAGAGTCTTTCTGCTTCCTATTTTCAGGCCTGTGAGTCTCTGGGAGCCCAAACACCACCCAAATTCCTTTTGTATTTGTGATTAATAAGTTCATTTTTTAAATTTGTATTTTTATACAACATCCAAAAGAAACACAACATTGTGGGAGGTAGGATTTATTTTTAAGAAGGAAATATGGGTAAATTGGAACCAACATAACTTTTTTTCCAGAATATTTCTGGATAAGAGTGGTGGCCAAGGAATGTGAACATAATTGACTTTCCTTGGAGGCTGGACAAGGTTAAATCAGAAGTACAATCAGTAGGAATTAGAGAATATTGTATCTTTACAACTGTACACTTTTGTAACAAGTACAGTTGGCAACTAAACTCTTTCCAAAGTGTGCTATGCATATTTTTAATGGAAGATGACATGTATTTGCACAAAAATTCTCAGGCACATTTAATTATTTATTATAAGCCGAAGTAAAACCCAGGTGCTTGCTTTGAGACTGATTTTTTAAATAAAAAATAATTAAAATACATCTGCCTTTTTCTAGATATCTGTGAAATTATAGGATGAACGTTTTAATGGGGGAGTCAAGGCTTTTGCTTTTTGAATGTGAGGTTGTCGTTGGATGGGAGATTATTCCCCAGGAGGTCCAGTAACATCACAGTGTCTTCTTTGGGCCTTTGGTCTTGGCCATTAGTCAGTGCCATTTCTAGGACTTTGGGCCACTTACGAGGTCCCAGTTATGCAGACACCACAGCAGAAACTCAGAAGTCTTCACACTTAAGACTTAGCAGGTGAGCTATTTTGGAAGTTTTGCAGTGTGTTTTCTGTATTTCTTTTCTTCTTCTTTTTTTTTTTAGCTGATTCTTAAAGCCTTTTTATTTATTCTCTAAGAAAGTAATCTTCCTGTTGCCAGATCCTAAGAGATATCAGGAAGAAAATGTAGGGCCACAGAGTAGTACAAAATGTTAAGTTATGATATTTATCTCTATTATATAAATATCTCTAAATTAAGCATCTATAAGTTAAGATTTTGGAGTGTTCTGTATCCTTACTATACTTTTTTATAACCAATGCTAAAATGATCACTTGGGAGGTGGGTAAGGGGGTGGTCACAGCCAAGTGAGGCACATCTGATTAAGGAGAACCAGACGTAAATTTTTCAAAATTAGGTTGATGTTGCTGTTCCACCAAGAAACATGATAATTGTATACTGGTGCATGCTTGTCCCTAGAAATGAATTCTGTCTTGAATTGGGTTTTACTGTTTGCTGAAGCTTTCGCCTAAAATTATTTTTGGTACAGCCTGAGAATCCATTATACCAAACTTGTGTGCAAAGTATAGTAAGAAGAAATGGAGCCTTATAGCAAGTTCCTCCTCAATTATCTGTTACGCTTTAACATTTTAGTTTTTTTTATATCAACTGTGTATGTACTTTTATGCCAGTATAGGAAATTCCAATCTTTTTTTTTTTCCCCTCCTTCAAGAAGGTTCTCAGTGATTATACCTCAGGTATTTCTGAGTATCCTGTTATATAGTAGGAAGGATACCTTCCTAAGCTCAGAATTAAAGGGTCTCCTGAATTATGATGATTTCAAATCTTCTGTTAATAACCTTAGGCATGTGTCTTAAGGAAAAGGTAATGGCCATTGTTAGTTTTTTAAAAAGTTTTATACTATATGTCCTTAATTTAACATGAATAAACAGATTTTGACAAAGGGAGGAAATAAGTTAGAGGCAGCTCATAACAAGAGCTTCTTTATGAAGGTATATTATATAGGGTATTCAAAGCCTGTTTTGCTTTTCTGATCACTCTAGGACATAATTAGTAGTACTTATTGGTACTAACATTGACTTTTGACATCTGAACTAGAGCTCTGGGTGTTTAATGGTCCACTCCTTTGAGGTCGAGTGCCTGCAGGCCTATACTCCAAGTGCGGCACCATAATGTCTACACTGAGTGGTTTGCATTGCGGAGCACAGCTACCTAGGAGTGGCAACCTGCGCTCTGGGACAGCCAGGGAAATACTGTTGTTTGATATCTGGGCTTGACTTTGTCAAACCGCTCTCTGTTGCACCTAGCTTTGCTTTGTCAAATGTAAATCAGATAATAAACACGAGTATCTTCTTAAATTTCATTTGTCTTCCTCTGTACTTAGTCCCAGTTCTTTTCACTGAAAGTCCTGCATGAAGTCTTTCCATTTTGTTTTTTTGGTACAGCCAACACACAACAAACCAACAATAGTCATAAGTAGTAAACAGATCTTACTGTATTTTCTCAAGATATTTATTAAAATTTTCTTTTTCGTGCCTTCTCAGCAAAATACTAATGTTAGTAGCAGCAGTCCTCTTCCTGGGCCTTTGGAAAGGAGCCTTTTATGCAATGCCTAAGTTCCCTAAATTCAACCAGAGGAGAGCAGTTAACACTTAGCCCCCTTACAAGCCTTCATTTTCTTCCCTTCTGTTTTGGAGCTGACAAAGTTGTACTAGTATCTAAAAGGAGTAGGAGGGGAAATCCCAAAGTGTTAATTAGTGCTACACCTTGGCCAGCTCAGTGCCTGGGCTTTTCCTTCGGAACCTGCCTCTTTCGTAGCTTTGTTTTTAAACACTATCCACATAAGACCCAAATCCTGCTCTTTACATCATAACAAAACGCTTAAATATAAAACAGACTCAAATTAAATATCCAATCTCTAGCTGGAGATGGACTTGACTAGGTGACTAGTCAAATCTATCCATTGTTCTCTGTAACTTCTTTCCCTCCCTTTTAGCTTTTAAAGGCTGTCCCCAGCTAGTCTGCTCATGGTGCTTGGAGTTGTGGCAACCACAAGGCTCCCCTCAGCGCACTGAGGTTGCATGACAGAAATATGAAAAGAACCCAGTTCTTCAATGACATTGCAGAGTCTGCTTCAATTCTGATAGCACTCCCTCCATACTTTGTAGTTCATGGAATTAATGAACCTCTTTGATTTAAGCCACTTACATTCAAGTGATAGTTGTACATGCTAGAACTGACAGCTGGCCACACTTTTAGGAATATTGGTGTTCCTCAAGGCTTTGTTCTAGACCCTCTTCTCTTCTTACACAACACCGTTTCCCTGGGTGATGGCATCCACTCTCTTAGCTTTAAATATCTACTCTGAAGACTCCTAAGGTGTTTCCAGCCCACACTCTTCTTTGGAATTCCCACACATGTAATAGACATCACCACTTGGGTGCTGTCTTGCTGGCATCTCAAACTCAACATGTCCAAGCCTGAAGTGGGGCTCGACTCCCCTGAGCCTGTTTATCCCCAGACTCTGCCATCTCAATAAATGGCACTGCCAACTACTCAGTTGTTTAAGTTAGAAACCAAGGAGTCAGCATTGCCTCCTCACCCCATCATCTGGTTGCATCCCACTGCTGTTCCCACAGTTAAGGCCACCACTGAGCCTCATTTGACCACTAATTTGGTTTCCCTGCCTGTCTTGGCCCCTCCTATTGTTTCTCTACATTGCAGTCAAAATGATGGTTCTAATATGCAGAACTAGTCAGATCCCTTCTCTGATTAAAACTGTTGTCTCATTAGACTCGGAGAGAAACCATGCCATACACTCCCACTGCATCTGGTTTGCAAGCCTCATTGTGCTTTTGCTGAATGTATTGTTTCCCCCACTAGTCTCTAAGCTCGATGGAGCACAGGAACTGATGGATATTCCCCACCTCACAAAAGTGCCCGGCACACAGTAGACAATGTGGAGTAGAAGGAATGGACGAGTTTATATCAATGTTTGTAAACTGGGCTGTGACCCATCAGTGGATCATGACATCAAAGTAGATTTATAATCAACTTTCATTTTAAAAGGAAAAAATAGATGAGAACAGTATGTAACAATGGTATAATTTCATACAACTTATTATAAAGTGTGTAATATATATTTTTTAAAAAATTGATTTCAGAGAAGAGGGGAGAGGGAGAGAGAGATAGAAACATCAATGATGAGAGAGAATCATTGATTGGCTGACTCCTGCACGCCCCACAGTGGGGATCAAGCCCACAACCCGGGCATGTGCCCTGACCGGGAATCCAACGGTGACCACCTGGTTCATAGGTTGATGCTCATACCGGCTGGGCTAAAATATATTTCTTTTGGATTGCAGTAAAATAAAATGAAAGCCACTGGTCTATAATAAGCATATTTTTTTCTATAATGAGAAAAAGCAGCCTTAGAGGGAAAAAATCTGAACTCCCAGCAACTGAAAATGACTCTACCCTTGGGGATTTGCACTTACAGATTTCAAAGCTTGAAACTCAAGGAAGAAAGTGCCTATGTTAGAGTTTAGGTTTCTGTGAGCAAATGACAGAAGCTTAAACTCCATCATAGATTCTGTCTGGCAACTACAGTCATAGGCCAATTTAGCCTGGGAGTGCTGTTTAACTCTATTTCCTCTGAAAGCGTATCTAACGTGTATTTTATCTTATGTCTTGGAGAGTTTCTTAACTGGCTGCCTCTCCAGCCTTCTCTCTCTAAGAGCAGAGTGCCTGAGTAAAGGAGGCCATTCTATTTCCATAGCAATGAAAGAAACAAACCTTCCCCAACCATCTACCAAGGACAAACCTCACAACTCAGAAGGGCCAAGTCAAGACAGTCTGAATAGAGGGGTGACTTTCTCCCCTAGTTTGACTTTCGTTGCAACATTGAAAGACTTAAACTGTTTGTCCTTAGAAAGGACATTCATGCTCGTGCCAGTTCAGCCTTTGTGAAAGCCTGTGACTGGATCCCCTGGAAGTCTGTCTCTCTGTGCTACACATACTCCGCATTTTCTGCTTTGGCATTTCAGTCACTTGGAATGATCACTAAAGTCTTGAGTTCTGGAACCTCTGGATTTGACTTAAAATGAATTTTGATTTTGTGTGGATAGGAAACAGTTTCTCTCTAACATTGTGATGTCATTAAGACTCTCGACTCGGCAAGAAACCACATGGGAAAAACAAATCTTTGGGCAGACCAAGGTAAGTTCTTTGGAAAAGACGTTTTATATAACTATTTTCTTCTGATTAATTAGTACCAGTGACCTTTCTGAAGGCTCAGCTGGCTCACTGATGACCACCAGGTGGCACTTTCAGTCCACTGAGCCTCGGGTAAAACCCTCAGGGAGAGATGCAGGAAAGGAAAATGGGGAGAAAAAAATCCTGTATCACACATGCATGCGTGCACACGCGCGCGCGCACACACACACACACACACACACACACACATCCTTATATTCTTAGAGCCATACAGTGCAACATCAAGCCACTGTGAATGTAGGAAATCTGTCTATGCTGATGTGAAACTATCTACTACACACCCTCTTATGCAAAAAGAGGGTGTGTAGTAGAGGGTGTAACGTATGCTCCCATTTAGGTGAATGTTATATATATTTCTGGAAGGACGCTAAAAATACTAACAGTGGTACCTCTTGGAAAAACACTGAAAGTGGAGGGTTGGTGTTTAGTTGGTATGCAGTTATTGAACCAGTGAAATGCTGCCACACATTGTCCAAGACCCCCAAATACCCTCCCTGCCCCTGGGTTGCCCCCACTCCTCCCCTGGCACCCCCAAGCTTCCTCATGATTCCTAAGAGGTTACTGTAGCCTGGCATGGGGGCGGGGGGGCGGGTGTGGGGTCCTCCAGGACCTGGTCCAGCCCTGTAGCCATGTCTATTCTGAACGTCTTACTGGTTGTTACATATTTTGAGTATCATCCCTGTGGGTGTTTGGAGAGAAAGGACTTTACTTTTTGAGCAAAAGAATACACACCATGGCATAGTTTACAACAGGAAACAAAATGCTCATCAATGCAAAACTGGTTAAAAACGTAAGGGGCAAAACAAAATGAAAGGGAAAAAATAAATTTTTAAAAAGCAAAAATGTGAATGGATACGTTCATAAAATAGAAATTGAGCCATGATATACAAACAAAGCACAGACTTGCTTTCAAGATTTCCTTTAAGTGTAATTTAGACTATAGATTTACTTTAAATTTGCTTTAAAATAATCTGATTTGGAGGCATGGGCTGAGTATCGATGAATCGATTAGTCACAAATTGCTAACTGTTGAACCTGTGTGACAGATTCATTTTACTTTTTTTCTCAACTTTTGAACATTTAAAAATTTCTCCACAGTCATCAAGTTTTAAAATGGCATACTGATCTTCAAAGAACCTCATTACTTAAAAAAGATTATCTAGAATATAAATGGGAGAAATTGTTCCCATTTACGAATAATTATATAAATCCACTTCTTTAGACTAAGGATAATTCTAGAAGACTCTAGCCAAAATATTTCCAGTGGTCCTTCCAAGGTGTTAGCATTTTGGATGAACTTTACTTCCTTCAGGTTATAATTTTCTTTACAACGAGTTTAACACACACAAAATAAACCTATCTCCTCCCCCCCCCAAAAAAAAGTTTAAAATAGAAACAAAAGCTTCCTTAAACAAATCCCACCGGGTTCCTCATATTCCGAAGCTCAGGGGCAGGGTCTGAGGGCAGGTGTGCGAGGCCGCGTGCCGGGAGCCCCGCGGATGGAGCCTCTGTGCAGTCAGCCCACCTGCCTCCAAAGCCCAAGGAAAATTTTACTAAACCATGTTGTGTGTGTGTGTGTGGGGGGGGGGGGCCTTAATCCTGACATTCCAGCCCAATTTTCATTTTTCTAGTATATTCTTTTCTAATCCTTTTCTGTGTAAGTACATACTTTTACATCTTCGTATCCATTGCACACATACCATCTCATATCCTTGTTCATGAGCATTTCTTCAGGTCTAGAGGCTTTCAATGGTCAATCAAAATCTAGTAAAACCCCATTGAGTAGTTGCATCGTAAAATACCTATGCATTTTGGGGTTTTGTGGGTTTGTTTTGCGTGTTGTTGCTTTTTTTTTTTTTTTTTGCCTCCAATTACCTCATCACCCTCCCTCGAAGGAGGGCGTCTTTACTCCTATCACTCTCCCCACCGCGCTCTCCCCGGATATCCTGCCTCAGACCCTCTAAGGGACGTAAGGGACGTATGCGCGGGAAAGACGTGCGTGCACCCAAGGGACGTAAGGGACCTAAGGGGTAAGGGACGTATGCGCGGGAAAGACGTGCGTGCACCCAAGGGACGTAAGGGACCTAAGGGGTAAGGGACGTATGCGCGGGAAAGACGTGCGTGCACCCAAGGGACGTAAGGGACCTAAGGGGTAAGGGACGTATGCGCGGGAAAGACGTGCGTGCGCCCAAGTGACATGCGCACGCCCGAGACCTGCGCCTGCGCAAATCCGCAAGTCCACGCCCCGCGGCCCTGAGCGCGTCTGCCAGGCTCAGGAGGCGGGGCTGGGGGAGCC
>NW_006285484.1:956992-957488 GCF_000327345.1 Myotis davidii
CCTCCCACGTCGGGTGCGGAGGTGTCTTCAGGCTCCGTAAGCGGCGCGGCTGGTCTGCCGGCCCTTTTAAGTCCTAATGTTTAATATTGTCTGTACTGTTGTCATGGCTGTTACATTTTTGCAGTTCATCTGACGATCGGCTTCTCCTTGGTGAGCCGGTTCCTGGGGTTACACTCTCCCAGTTTCTTAGTTCCGCAACAAATACTTACCAGATTCTCACTGCGGACAAGCTGCCTCGCCTGGACCCAGGGCGGCGCCAAGAAGGGCCCAGGCCCGAGGCGCAGGCGAGGATGCTGCCGCCGCCTTTCCGATGCTCCCCGCGGTTCTGGTCCCGGTGGCACGGTCTCCTCGCCTGGGGTGCCCCATCCCGTCCGCTGAGATCTCCCCGTCGGGCCCCAAACACAAGGGAGCACAGACGGCTAGATCTGCGGCCTTGTTGCCTGGCCGTAGGCCTTGGCTGTTTCCCCAGCCTCCCGGCCTCCTTTCTGGCCTCCTC
>NW_006285484.1:957884-979921 GCF_000327345.1 Myotis davidii
CTGTCTCTCCCCCCTGCCTGCCCTGCTGCACCGCTCGCTCGGTCCCCCGGGACCTGCACGCTTCCTGAGGGCGAGGTGCAGGTGTTGGGTACCCGCCCCCCACCCCCCGCATCTGCATGGTACTCTCAGCAGGAGCTAACTGTACCTATTTGTGCTACTAAAGGAGCCCGTGAAGGGTCCCAGGGTCGCTGCACGCCTTTGAGTCTCAGTTTCATCATCTGTAAAATGGGTTTAATGTTAAGGTCCCCTTTAGCTCTAAAAGTCATTAGACCACCTATCTGGGTTTCTCAAGCAGCAGTCATGTTAGAGAAAAAAATGTGTGTTTCATTTTTCAGCTGATTTCGTAAACAAATTTATTCCAGTGTACTAGTGGAAACCAGTCACTGACTTAGAAATTGGAGTTAAATCTACTGTCATTGTAATGCTGCTACTGGTCTCTGCGCTCCCATAACATGATGTTTGGTGGTAGATTTAATTTTTTATCAACCCACTGGCATTTGAAAATCAAATTGTGTTACACATTCATTAATGAGAAGTCACAGTTTCTGCCCCGCCCTTCTTCTCAGTTCTGCTCCTCAGTGTGCTCTCAAGGGGCCATTATTTTCAACATTTTTAGCTACTACTTTGAAACTTAGCTTCACACTTCTAAATAATTTATCTCTATCCCATTTGTTAATTTTTAGACATTCTCCATTGAATTCCTGCTATGGTAGATGAGGATTTAACACTTGTTCATCCTCCCTTCATTGTCTTCCCCTCAGTTTTTTCTAAATTTTCTGTTTGTTTTTCATTATTATTACAAATGCTCTGTGCCAAATTACCGCAAATTCAGTGACTTAAAACAACATCAAGCCCTGACCAGTTTGGCTCAGTGGATAGAGCGTGGGCCTGTGGATTGAAGGGTCCCAGGTTCGATTCCGGTCAAGGGCATGTACCTTGGTTGCAGGCACATCCCCAGTAGGGTGTGTGCAGGAGGCAACTGATCGATGTTTCTCTCTCATCAATGTTTCTAACTCTCTTTCCTCTTCCTTCCTCTCTGTAAAAAGTCAATAAAGTATATTTTAAAAAAAACACAAACAAAAAAACAACGTCAATTTATTATCTTACCATCCTGAGACCAGAAATCTGAAAATGGGTTAAAATCGAGGTATTGGCAAGACCTCCTTCCTTCGGTAGGCTCTATAAGAGAATCATTTCCTTGCCTTCTCCAGCTTCTAAAGGCTGCCCATTTTCCTTGGCTTATGGCCCGTTCTTGGTCACTCCTGCCTGACCATTTTTTGACTCTGACCCCCACACCCCAACTTCCTTTTATAAGGATGCTTGTGATTACCTTGGGCTCACACTAATAATCCAAATAATCTTCCCGTCTCAAAACCCTTAACTTAATCATGGCTATAAAGCCTTTGGCACAAAAAGGTAGCCTATTCACAGGTTCCAGAGATTTTTGTGTTTTAGGGGCGACGGAGCATTATTTGACTTCCCAAGGGGGACCTGTGAAATGCCCATATGTTCCATCAGATAATCTCCCAGTTCCAAGTTCTGAGTCTTGGGATTTGGCTCCTTCTGGTTCATACCCCCTTTGCAGACATACACGCTGCAGCTGCCTATGGTGTGCTCAGTGAGGAAGTTACTGTGCCAAGCGTGTCCTGACATCACCTGTGCGGTACTGTCTCCTCTCTCATTCTCTTTCGTTTTTATGAAACAGCCTATTTTAACCCTGCGCTCTCGTTTTAGTGGGATTCTGTGGAGCGGGGAGCGGAGGGGAAGGGATAATAAGTGTAATCGTGTGTGATCATGTTTATCTGGTAGTTGTTTTTCACACAAGCTTTCATAATGGAGATTTTTGTGTGTGATTTTTTTTTTTTTTTACAGGGCCAAAAAGGCAGCGTTTTGACTGTGACTCAGGCAGGCGACCAGGAATGAGAAACCGGGAGATCCAGTTTAATTTGAATAACAGAGCTCATTTTCCACGCCCAAGTTCTGTGTGGAAAGTCCCTGTGCAGGACCCGCCAAAGGGATTTCTCTTTACTTCAGTGAGAGTTAATGTGACCTGATGAAAGCGCAAGGGCTTAGGAGTCAGGTGGACTGTTTACCCTGTAACTTGCTACCTCCATGAGCTCTCTGAGCCTCAGTATCCTCATCTGTAAACGGGTAGTTTAGCCCAGGCAGAGTGGCTCAGTGGTTGAGCGCCGACCTATGAACCTGGTCATGGCTCATTCCCGGTCAGGACACATGCCCAGGTTGTGGGCTCTATCCTCTGTGTGGGGCATGCAGGAGGCAGCCAATCAATGATTCCTTCTCATCATTGATGTTTCTAACTCTCTATCCCTCTCCCTTCCTCTCTGAAATCAATACAAATATATTTAAAAAGAAAAGAATAATTGATCACTTACTGTATACCTGGCTCACAGTAAGCACTCAGAGCAAATTTTAAGTTGCTTTCAAGTCAAGCCTGAGATGGCAAGGAAAGAGGTGTGATTCTATAGTCAAGACCCTGAACCAGATCAGCAGCCTCCAGAATCTACCATTTGTGCTTTGGACCTTCCCTGGGTTCTTCCCAGCTTGTCTCTATGCATTGTTGCTTTGACTGGATGGTATGACTCTGCTGTTCTCCCCCCCATTTCAGCAAGGGCCTCCTGACCTAGCAGCCAAGACTGCCCCAGACCGCCTACCATGTACCACAACCCTCTCATCTACTGCACCTGCTGGGACCCCTGGAACTTGGAACCACGGAAGCTAATCAAGACCCCTCAGCCACCAAAAAAAACCTCTACAGGGAAGCCCAAGTAAGCATTACCTGGAATGGGCAAGGGCCTGGGGGCTTGGGGTCCATTTGCAGCCTTCTTTCTCTCACAAGATTCCCAAAACAGTTTGGTAGCCAAGATCCCAAGGGGGCCAGAAAGCCTAGCTCTACACGGCTTTCCCTGTCGGCCTGTTAGCTGCACGTTGCTCTAGCCGGTCCTACTAGGCTCAGTGTCATTGTACGTGAGGAATCTCAGAGATGATTGAGCAGAGAGAGGAGGGCTTCCAACCAAAGGACCCCATGGCAGCTGCCCCTCCATCTGGGACCAAGAGCTTTGGGAACTGGGGGCAAACTGTGCTGCCAACCCGGGACCCCCTAGGACAGTGAGCAAGTGCTAGGGTCTTCAGCCTGAGGTTGCCAAAGATCATCTGTTGTCAGCCCATGTATTCTAATTTGGGGGTCACTGTGGAGACGTACCTCATCTGGGAGTGCTAAAACAATGTTCGGAATATCCAGTTTTCCCTTTTTGCTGTCTATTTTTTCCTTTCAGGCTAACTCTTCTTCCTCCAGCTTCAAAAAAACAAAATTATGTCCAACCACCAACAAAACCTTTTGTCTCCCCAAAGTAAGTATCTGCATGTGCACGGGGCGGGAATGGTTTGAGGTACGTGAATAAAACAATCTCCTTCCTTGGCCTTCACACCCTTGCCTGCGACTTGAACTCATTGCTGCCAGGAATGTCAGAGAATCCACTGTGATGTCCCCCAAACCTCAGATCCTACAGATAGATTCTATGGCCCTCTGCACCCACAGCTTGCAGAATCACCACAACTGAGCTCTCAGCTAAGGTGCCCTGACAACTGTCTCCTGCCCTAAAAGGGCACAGTTCTTTTTTTTTTTTAGATATTTTTATTGATTTCAGAGAGAAAGGCAGAGGGAGAAAGAGATAGAAACATCAATGATGAGAGAGAATCATTGATTGGCTGCCTCCTGCACACCCCCCACTGGGGATCGAGCCTGCAACCTGGGCATATGCCCTGACCGGGAATCGAACCAGTGACCTCCTGGTTCCTAGGTCAACGCTCTACCGCTGAGCTACACCTGGCTGGGCAAGGGCACAGTTCTTGATGCCTGTTAAAGGCAAAGAGCCTCCCATTGGTGGTGTTTCACTCTTTTACGGGTTTCTTTCCTGTGTCTAAGATTGTTTACAAATTGCATATGTTTTTACTTATAAATTTAAAAATTTACCAATATTTTATAAGCTTATAAATATAACTTAATTTTGTCTTTGCATGAGTCTTTGTATTCTGTTTATTTATTTAGAATATATTTATTGAGCATCTATTATTTGCTAAGCACTTTTCCAGGTGCGAGAAACAGCAGTGAACACAACAGAGCCTCTGCTCTCTTGGAGTTGACAGTCATGATTTCATGTATGGAGATCAGGGCAAGTCCCTCTGTAAAGGGGGCAGTGGGAGCCACAGTGACATCTGGGCCAAGTACTCCTGTCAGGGAGCAGCAAGCACAAGGGCTGTGAGCAGGAACTCGCTTGCCACACCTCGCCTTTTCCAGGAAAGCAAAGAGACCAATGTGGTGGGAATGGAGGACGTGAAGGTAGAGTGGTGGGAGATGAGCTCAGAGAAGTAACAGGTGATGAATGTGGTTGGCGTCATAATGGTTCCCCAAAGATGTCTGTACACTAATCCCTGGAAACTGTGACCATGTTCTGTTACTTGCCAGGGGGCAATTGAGATTACAGGTGAAGTTATGTTTGCTAATCAGCTGACCATGACAGATTACCCTGGATGAGCTAGCCGGGCTGCAGGTAACAATAAAGGTCCTTACATGTGAAAGAGGAAGTCAGAGTGTCAGAGAAGGAGATGTGACGATAAAAGCAGAGGTTGGAGTGATGCAATTATTGGCTTTGAAGATGGAGAAAAATAGGCAATGGAACGGGTTTTCTTTTAGAGCCTCCAGGAGGAATACCAACCTGCCAGAACCTTGGTTTCCACCCAGTGAGACCCCTTGCAGACTTGACCCTAAAACTGTAAGATAATAAATTGGTATTATTTAAAGCCACTTAACTTAGAGTAATTTGTTACGGCAGCAAAAGGAAATTTACACAGTGAAGTTTGCTGGCCACTGTAAGGACTTTGGCTTTTACTCTGAAAGGGATGGTGTATCAGCTGCTAGAGCTGCCATGACAACAACAACAACAACAACAAAAGACGGGGTGGCTTAAGCAACAGACACATATTTTCTCACAGTCCTGGAGACTGGAATACCAAGAGCTAGGTGCTGGCAGGCTGGTTTCCTCTCAGGACTCTCTCCTGGGCTTGCCGTTGGCTGCCTGCTTGCTGCCTCTTCACATGACATTTCCTTTGTACGTGTGCCTCCCTAGGGTCTCTCTATGCATCCTCATCTCTCTTATGAGAACACCAGAAAGATTGGATTAGGGTCCACCTTAATGGCCTTATTTTACCTAAAGGCCTTATCTCTAAATACAGCCATATTCTGAGATAACAGGGGATAGGGTTTCAACATATGAATTTGGAGTGGGGAGAGGTAGATACAACTTAGCCCATAACAGCTGGGAAGCCACAGAGGATTCTGAGAAGAGTGACATGATCTAACTTGCATTTTGAAAAGACTAATCTGACTACTGCACTGAGAATGAAGACTTACTCCAATGACCAAGAGGAGAAGCCTTGGAGAAGCCAAGGGAGATAATGTGCAATTGCAGGGACCCCACCAAGGGATGATGATGACTGAACCTGGTGGAAACAGTAGAGGTGCTAAGAAGTGGTCGCATTCTAGATATATTCTAAAGGTAGAAACCAATAGGATCTGCTAATGGGATGGGTATAAAGTATGAGAAAAAAAATCAAAAGGAATCAAAGCTGACTTCAGGATGTGTGGCTGAGCCCCGGGAAGGATGGAATTGCCATTTTCTGTGACTGGGGAGGTTGCATGAGGCGCACATATGTAGGGGATTGCACTTAGGCAGTTTGAGATCTCTCTAAATTTCCAAGTGCAATGTCAAGTAAGCAGCTGGGTAAGCAGGTCTGAGCTGCGGATACACATTTGAGAGTCATTAGCATATGGTACTTAGAGCCCTGCACCCAGGTGACATCTCCAAGGCAAGGAGTGGAGATAGCGGTAGGAAGAAGTGGGAGAACTGAGCCCAGAGCACTCCTGTTGAGAGGTGGAAGAGATGAGAGGATCGAACGGACGCCGAGAAGGTGTGGCCAGTGAGGCAGATGAAGAATCATCTACCTGGTGTTCTGGAAGCAAAACAAAAATGTTCCAGGAAGGAGGGTCTAATTATCTGTGTTAAAAACTGCTGCTAGTCAGTTAAGATGAGGGCCAAGCAGTACTGTTGGACTTAGTAGCCTGCAACTGGGTGACAACGAAGAGAATTGTCTCCATGGAGTGATGGTGGAAAGCCTGAAGGGAATTGGATCCATTCATAATAAGGAGTCCACGGAATGCCTGTATGAAACGTTTCCTGGTTGCCTGCCTTCTGTGTGCTGGCACCCTGCAGGCATGATCCTACCTGTGGATCTTATCTAACTTCCATTTCAACAGACAAGCTCAAGGCCTCAGCTATCCAGTGCTTGTTGGGAGAGACCTCACTAAGACCCACAGCTCCACTCTGACCACCAACATTAGCCCCGGCCAACATTGTCCTCCTCTGGCTTTGCAATACACTGAGGAACACTTTGTGGGTATTTTTTTAAATATCTCAAGAAAAACAATTTTAAATATTATAATGTTACATGCAATAAACACCAATTATTTGTGGGTATTTTTAAATTCTCTATCAAAGACCTGCTGATTGTATTTATAACTTTCCAGTAAGACCATTCAAGGCAACGTATTCCCTGAAACATGATGTCTTCTAAAACCAATTCAAAGAACACACACGGGGGAATGTGTCCTCCGCTCTGGCTCTGGCCAGCACTTGGGAAGGGGAATGGAGCAGCCACACAGGAGGGCCGCCGCTGCCGCACTCTGGGGAAGAGGCCCAGGCAAACGTTGACATGACCTCCAAATGGGGACAAACTTAGGCCTCCGTCCTCACACATGCCACCTGGACTTTGAATCCGTCCTTTTTGTGAATCCTATCATTTTCTTGCAGACATACAATGTGCTTTTTGTGTTCTAAGTTTTCAGTTCTTAAACATGAACTGTAACTCAATTTTTATAACCCTATTTTAGCAATTCTTGGGGTTTGTTTTTGTTTCGCTTTTGCTTTTGTGTACATCAGAGGCCTTGAAAAATGGCAGTGGCAGAGCACTCTCAATCCCTGAGAGACACATTTAGAAAATCTCTTTATCTATACTTCTCTACAGCACTTAATTCTTTTTCGTCTTCTAGTTTCAGTATTAATGTGCCTTTTTTCATCTCTTAAATAAAACTATCACATCTCATTCCATTTCTCTTGGTACGGAGCGCTGTGGTTTGCATATATGAACTACTCATTGAATTCATTAAATGAGAAATTGTGAAGTGCTTTCAGCGATGTCAACAAAGTGTCACAATTTGGTCATTATAATCAGAGTAATCTGAGTAACAGATTGACAAGGACAAAAAGAGTAAAGATGAGTCATTCTGGATCAACCTTACCTTTTACTTTTCAATGAGAGAAGCATCATTTTCTGACAAAATGAGTATCTACGTAGCCACATAGAAGCTCCAAAGTTAAAGAAATGCTGTGGAAGATCTCAGTTTGTTCAATGAGATTTATTAAGAGCAAAAAATGACATAAACTCAAATCCAGGGTCAGCTTTTTAAAGAGATTGGCCATCCAGTGGTTTCCCAGCAAGGTTTTCCTAAATTCAGAGAAAACAAGCCAAATTATCCATTATGAACAATTGAACTAGGAACATATGGTTGAGTTAAGTTGCATTTTAAATGATTTTAAATCTTAAATTACATGTGGACCTCATTGAAATATCAGTGTATATTATGCACTCATGCCCATTTCTTAACACGTAGACTTTTTTTTTTTGTCAGTGAAAATTAAAATCAAAGGTTGGTGGTCACCTCTAAGGTAGCCAGCCAAATCCTTGGAATTGTTTTCTCAGTGCTTCTCTGGAGGCCCCCTCTGGGGGTGGGAGATGTGGGATCTAAACCAGACTGATGGTTATGAACCAAGATGGAACTGCTTCCACCAGGAAAAGTCCTTCCAGCCCCATTCCCCACATCCAGAGTCAGCCACGGACTCTGGACCAGTCCCATCCTAGTAACCGACTCCACAGCCCCTGATGATAGTGCGGTTGTTTTGATTGTGGGGAACTGGAAATTCCAGAGCAGGTTTCAGTTGTCTCTCTTCACAGCAGTTGGCCAGTGGTTGTGTACACGTGTGGTATTGTAGAGGCCAAGGGGAGAGGCCTACCTATTCTTGTCGGCACATCAGAAGGTAGTTACTCTAATATTTCAACCTTCTAGGTGAACTTCCTTATAAATACTTTTTTGATATTTGGGTACCTGATATACTCAGGTTTCTGTACCTGAAACAAAAATTTATTATGATCAGGAAATCTGTACCAAATCTCAAAATAGTAACACTTTGCTTATCCTGAATTAACTTGGAATTTCAGGGTCCCAGAACATGGAATTCTGGTGCAAATGAAAAGCAAAGTGGTTGTACAGATCACATATATGTCACTAAAAAAATGTGTGCATTTATGATTATGCATCATCCCTTTGAATTTCACTCCAAGCTTCTTGGCCCTTATTTTAGAAATGGTTCTACTATTAGACTAGTGACTAGCTGATTTCCCACTTTTTCACTACCTGCCATTTTATTACAACCTATGTACCAATGATCTCTGGACCACTAAATATTCTCTATTTTCTAAAGTATAATATTTTGAGAACTGATGGGCCACACATATTATCCCAGGAATGTCACATTTTGCAGATGAGTGGTGGGGTCAGGGCACAGCTGATCTTGGAACTTCTCTTTGCTCATTGGTTGATTCTGAGCATGCATTTCTCTTGCAGAGTGAAAACCCACTTAGGAAAACAAGAAGAGAGCAATAATTTACCTTCTGTGAGTAAAAATGGAAAGAGGGTTGTGGGATGTACTGTTATTGAGTACCTACTGTGTGCAGGCATGGGTCTTTTACATGTATTGACTTCATTGAATCTTTGCAACAATCCTATGAGGAGGTGCTGGAATTACTGCATATAGTGTAGGACCAGGACTTGGACTCGGCTCTGCCAGACCCCAGAGAGAATATTTAATGACCTCTTTACTGCCTTGTGTAGGGTGAGGAGAGTGTGCCAGGAAAACCAGGTGGTGGCAGTCAGTCCGGGACAGGAGACAACTCATGCGCAGGTGTAGGAAACCACAAATGCTGGGCAAGGGGCCTCCAAGGCATCTGAGAGGGGGTAGGGCAGGAGAACATTGGAGAAAGAGATGGGGAGCAAACCCTGAAGGATCTTGACACCTGCTTAGAAGTTTGGGCCCAAACCTTTTAATGTCTTGGAACCTTTATGTGTCTGACAGGCATGTGACCAGGTAAGATTTACATTTTACGGGGAAAAAACACACCCTCTGGTGGGATATAATTGATACTTTTACTACTTTCTGCTTTTGTCTATTTTCCTTTCTCCCCTAACCCCCTTCAAAGAGGATCATGCGATCCCTTAATGGGCAGGAAAAAAACCCCAAAATGTCATAGCCCTCCAGGTGGAGAGGATGATGAACTTAAGGGAGCCAGACTGATGGTGGACTGGCCCGCTGGGGAGGTAGCTCTGAGCCCAGGAGACAGATGGTGGTGGCCTCCAGCTCCACCAGGGGCAAGGCTGGGAGAGGAGAGGGTGAGGATGAGATATTGTTATCTCTTATTTTAGGAGATAACAATGGCAGGACCTGTGGCCGCCTGCAGGGGTGTCCACAACTGTAGAAGGTACAGTCGCATCCGAATCTATGGCGGCTGGTAGCCCTGCATCTGACAGGAGACAGAGAAGGAACTGACTGAAAAAGTTTTTTTTTGAACCTGTGCTAGGCATTTTCTCATGTTATTTTGTTTTAGCTTCACAAAATCCCTTTGAGGAAGAGTTATTATCCTTATTTTCTAATGAGGCATAGTGATGTTGAATAACTATGGTTGGTGGCAGAGCCAGGATTTAAAATCAGGCCTGTCTAATTCCAAATGTTCAGCTGCCTCCTGGCTTCTGGCCATGATAGAGAACTTAGAGGAGGAACAGGGTTTGGGTGTAGAATGTGGAGTGGGTGACAATGGTTGGATTTTGGAAATGTTAGCTTGAAAGGCATAGGGAGACATCCAGGATCTAGTTGAGTCTTACAATTGGATCTCAGGAGAGAAATATGGAGATACGAGGGTGAATGGTAACTGGGGAGGGCACAGTCCATCTCAAGTCTCTGTTTGTAGATGTGATAGGGGCACTAGTGGATTTGGAGGAATCTCAGCTCTCTGCAATATTCTCTTGCCTTCCACCCTGTTGCCCAGGAAGTGATCAACGTGTGCCCTGGCTATCGCCTCTTTCGGAATAGGGAGCAGATTTCCGTCACTTTGGGAGATGAGATGTTTGATAGGAAAAAGCGTTTGAAATCAGAGATCATGGACAAAATCAGAATTCGCAGGTAATGTCTTTGGACCAACATCCAGCTCCTCGAACCTCTCCCGAGGTGGCTCAGCCTGGCCTCAAAGATAAGCGCCTAATGTCTACTCCCAGTCCTGCGCTGGAGGTGCTGCGAGTCCCTTCATGCCTCAGCCCTCTGCCTGCTCCTCTCCACCCTGGCTCTCTGCTCCAATCCCATTCTAGTCAGGATGAAGGTCAGCTCAGCAGCTCTGGAAAAGGATTAGGTGTAGTATAATTCGTACTAAAGGAGAGCAGTTTTTCCTGACAGTAATGAACTGATGAGATATTAATACAATAATCTAAATTTGTTGGGTGAGAACTAAAAATAAAGTCGGGGTTTCTGGGAGGCCCGAGTATACATCCCTTTTTTATTATGTCCAAAGGTACTACTCAGTTCATGCCTCTGGGAGATGTAGCTTGGAATATTCTGGTCTAACTCCCTCCCAGTTGAGTACACTGTCATCCTCTCTGTCATTCAAGTACTACCCACTCTCTATCCTCCAATGCCATGTAAAAGCGTTCCCCACACCCTTTACATTCCACCTCCTAAATCTCTCATGTCTTCTCCTTCCCCTTCCCCATCTACCTACGCTATTGCAGTGGCTCCCCAATGAGTGTCTCTTCCTTGGGCTTTAAATTGCTATGAAAATTATTTTTCAAGACAGAAATCTAAAAGACCAACAATAGCAACAGAACACACACACACACACATCACCTAGGTATGTAGGAATATGGGTATATAGAAAGGATATGACCAAGCTGTTAGCAGTGGTTTTCTTTGGGAAGGGATTCAGACTAGGATAAGGCTGAAGGACACACAGGCCCCTGTTGAGAGGAGCCATGCAGGAAGTCACTCTGATCTGACCTGGCCTAGAGAAACCAGACTCCAGTCTCTGTGTTCCCTCCAGTGCGAACATTCAGGCCCTGTTTTCTTTGCTGCACATCCAAGGCCCTGTCCAGGAGATGGGCCATGTACCCACAGTCAAGCCAGCACCCTCAAGCACCTCTTGGCCTCAATAAGAAAGTTGTCACCAATTATGGCATAATAAAATGCTGTCCATAATTGTTTTATTCCCTGGTAAAGCTGTGAGTGTTTATGTTGAAGATCATGTTAAGAGTTCCCTATTGTTTAACTTTCTCATACCCTTTCTTCTCTTTCATGCCTTGATGTCCTCTCTTCCCACATCCTTTTGTTTTCTCAACCTCTTAAATCAAAGACCTCTTCTCTGCTGCACTGTACACAGCACTGCCCTCCACCCTGTCTACTCCAGATCAACCAAGCAGAGCTGGATAATCTTAGACATCATGGAGGCCGCAGACCCAGAAGCACAGAAAACCTTTATCAAGTCTGAAAGCACCTCTCTCTCTCTCTCTCTCTCTCAAATCTTTTTTTTTCTCTTTTAAATCTTTATTATTGAAAGTATTACATACATCCTCCTTTCCCCCCCCATTAATCTCTTTCAGCCCGCTCCCGTCCACCTTCCCCAGGCCCTCACCATGCCATTGTCTGTATCCATGGGTTATGCATATATGCATACACGTTCATTGGTTGATCTCTTCCCACTCACCCTCCCCGGCCTTCCCTCTGAGTTTCAACAGTCTGTTCATACTTCTATGTCTCTGGGTCTATTTTTTTATTTTTATTTTTTATTGATTTCAGAGAGGAAGGGAGAGGGAGAGAAAGAGAGAAACATCAATGATGAGAAAGAATCATTGATCAGCTGCCTCCTGCATACCCCCTACACAGCCTGGTCATATGCCCTTGACCGGAATCAAACCCAGGACCCTTCAGTCCACAGGCTGATGTTCTTCTACCCACTGAGCAAAACTGGCTAGGGCTCTGGGTCTATTTTTGATCATCAGTTTATTTGGTTCATTAGGTTCCACATATGAGTGAGATCATGTGATACTTTTCTCTAACTGGTGAAAGCCACTGTCTTAAATCTCTTCCTCATCCAGTTTCTGGCCCGTTCCTTGCCTATGACTCACTGTCAGCATCAATCCTATTCCCCACCTTCTCATTTCCTAATTTTCTGAACTTCTCCCCCCTCCATTTCAACTATCATTACCAAATCAAGGTCAAACCCTAATAGGTTTCTGACATATTCCACTTTCCCTTCCATTCAATAGGCCACTCAGCTCTGGCTAACTTACACAAAAGGGCCATGTTTGAGGCTCAACCACCCTACTGCCACATTCCTTCTCTCCACTCCTCTACCCCTCTCTCCCCACCTCAGTGATAGTGGAACAGGTACAGATGGTATGGCTTGGCTCTCACCAGAACACATCCAGTCATGCTCAGGAAGAGGCCTGACTGGCATGAGAAAGCTTTGTGGGTGACTGAAGAATTACTTATCCCATAGGACTGATATCATTACTGACCTCGAAGAGCAGATCTCAGAGCTGACGATGATAATAGAGCAAATGAACAGAGACCACCAGTCTGCCAACACAACGGTGAGTGATCCATAAGCTAGCTGACGTCTCTGTGGGTACAGGAAAGACCAAGATTTTCAGATCATGCTATCTGCCAGGCATGCTGCCAAGTACCTGACTCATAGGAGCCACGTTGCCCAGGTGAGAGCTCTGAGCATAGGACTGGGGCCACCCAATACTATTTCTCTGTCTCCATCCTCCTCCATAATTGCAAGAACTCAAGTCCTTCCTCCAGGCCTAGCTGAGCTTCTGTAAGTTCCCCCAGTGCCTGCAGGGTGTTCACCACCACTGTCCTCTCCACACGAGGGGGCGCTGGCATTTCCCGCCTGGCGGTGAGTTACGCTTCAGAGGTTGTGGAGGCTCTTGCTTAGGCACCACGCCGGTCAGTGCTTCCAGTGTTGCTCAAAAACTACCCAGAAGCCTTTAGTACCCACTTCCTGTTGCTACTGAAACTACCAAAGCCCAAATTTCGCTGATGTAAATGACACTCTTTGGTTTCCTGGGGATTTTGGTGAAACCTCCTTTAGATTTTACCATCGGTTTTATCATAATGTCTTCTTCCCCACTTCGAGCAGGTGTGCCTGGTGGCCTGCACTGGAGTGATAAACCAGAGCCATAATCAGACCCACCCCCACCTTGCCTGTTGTTATTGAAAGGCACTTGTAAAGGTTGAATTCCCAGCAGGCCCAGCCTTCACCCTCTCATGCACCCTAGATGCTTCTGAATCCTACAGGGACCCAGCTTATGACTCAGACTGAACCTTCCCTTACTAATGAGTCATTACTCTGTTTATCTGAAAGCCCTGCCAAGTTTGTGGGTTTTTTCTACCCAAAGAAAATTGAGTCTCAGGAAGTTAAATAATTAGCCTAAGAGCATTTACCTTTATTTAGGCAAAATGCCTGTTTTCACTCACTGAAGACATATTTAGAGATTACTTCCATGGAGGGACCTCAGATGTGATCCTTAACATTCACCGAAAAATAAAAATTCTTCCACCTGTGAACACCCCAAATTGTTGTGTGACCCTGTGCAAGGGAGGAGTGCTGGTGCCACGGTTCAGTCAGAGAGGGAAGGACAAGCCCCTGACCCTTGTCTCAGCAGGCAGTGGGTGTTAACTATTTTGGAAGTGTCCACTCCTCCTGAGACAGTGGCCGAGGACTGGATGTGCCAGCATGGAAGGTCACCTGGAAGTGGGCAAAACTTGCCTGCTGGAGCCCAGCCATTTTGCCAACGAGGCTTGAACACTGGATTTACAGTTCTTCGAAGGCAGGGTCTGAATCATAGACCTCTTTGGCTCTTCCAGGCCAAGCCCTTTGTTTAAGAAATGATTGTTCAATTGAATTCTGTATCTGAGGGTCTAAGGCCACTCTCTTACAAAGAGATTACAGTCCAGCAGAGAGGACCGAGCCTGCTCACAAAACCTGGTAGTGACAGACATGGTTTCTGTGCACCAATCCTACAAACTGATCACATGCCAGACCACACAGAGCAAGGCAAGAATTGTTCTGTTCCCTCATGATGACAGAGAGACACAGGGAGCGGGGTGTACCCCGTGAGTCAGAAGGCTTCTCACAAGTTGCAGACGAGTGGGAGTGGGGTCTTCAATCCTGTGTGGCTGATGATGGCCTCACTTGCAGCTCTCCAATGAAATGGAAATCCGGTGTGCTGAGATGAAGCAGGACTTCGAAAACAAGAGCAGGTATATTTTCTGGCACAAGCCCTTGTGTGCTGAAGACCCTAAAGCTCCTGTATCCTCGCAGGACTTCAGTTCACTGGACTTCAGGCAGCGTCAAATGGAATTGGGTAGCAAGGGGTGGGGGAGATGAGATGCATGTCTTTGGAGAGCAGGATGGTTTGATTTGAGGCACAGAAAAGGTTACCCCTGGTTTTGCACTCTCTCATCCAACTGTTTCATTCCCATTATAATCTCCCTTTTTGTTGGTTGCTGCAAAGAGCCATCTTTTAAAAATTGCATATGAGATTTCTGTGGTAGACAGCTGTGGTTCTCCTCCATCTCCTCCCCTTCCTCCTCTTCTACTCTTACTGCTGCTCTCCCAGGCTGCTAGGTCAGGGCCTGGGCAAAATGGCAAGAAGGTATGGGAGGGGCAGGAGCCAGAGCCCCAAGGACAAATCAACAGGAAGTAAATGAGGTGTGTTGTCTGTGTGGGCGAGGAAGCCCACAAAATCCCCTCCACGCTACCTGCTGGGCTCAGAAGCCCTGGTGGAGAGAAGTCTTCCTAATGGAGTCATAGACTTGTTTCCTTAAAAAACAATTTTTTAAAATTAATTAACTTATTTATTTATTTTTTATTTCCTAACGTATTTATTTTTAATAGAGTTTCATTTTAGAATAGTTTTAGGTTCATAGTTAAATAGAGTATAAAGTACAGACAGTTCCTATATATTCCCTCACCTCACATCTACATGACCTATGCCATTATTGACACCCTGCACTACCAGTGTGCATATGTTACACTCAATGAACCTGCACTGACACAGCATTCCCACCCAAAGTCCATAGCATACATTAGAGTTCACTCTTGGTGTTGTCAACACACATTCTATGGCCTTAGTGGATAGAGCATCAGCCTGCGGACCAAAGGGTCTTGGGTTTGATTCTTGTCATGGCCATGTACCTTGGTTGCAGGCTCCTCCCTGGTCAGGGTTCATGCAGTAGGCAATCAATTGATGTGTTTCTCTCACATTGATGTTTCTCTTTGTTTTCCCCTCTTTCTTTACCTCTCCCTAAAAATCAATGGAAAAAATATCCTCAGGTGAGGCTTAACAAAAACAAAAAAACAAACCCACATTCTATGGATTTTGACAAAATATAATGACACTAGAGGCTCTGTGCACGAAATTCATGCACGGGTAATGTCCTTAGGCCAGGTGGGCGATCAGGGCCAATCTGTGGGGCAACCAGTGGGGTGATCGGGCAGGGGGGCAGGCGCTGGCACCTGCCTTGGCCAGCCTGGCGCTGCCTGCTTGCCAGCCCCGCCCCCCACTACTGCCAGTTGCCTCCCTCTGCAGGGCGATTGGGGGTCCTCCTCTGGCACCCGCCTTGGCTGGCCTGGGGCCTGCAGACTGGGGGCAGCTCCTGGGTTGAGTGTCCCCTGGTGATTAATGGACATCATAGTGACTGGTTGTGCTGCTGGTTGTTCAGCCATTCAGTCAATTTGCATATTACACTTTTATTATTATACTTGAGGCCCAGTGAACAAAATTCCTGCACAGGGGTGGGGGTGTCCCCTCAGCCCAGCCTGCACCCTCTCCAAACTGGGACATCCCTCTCACAATCCAGGACTGCTGGCTCCTAACTGCTTACCTGCCTGCCTGATTGCCCTAACTGCCCCCCTGCCAGCTTGATCACCTCTAACCACCTCTGTCTGCCAGCCTGATCGCCCCTAACTGCCCCACCTGCTGGCCTGGTCGCCCCTAACTTCCCCCTCCCCACCAGCCTGGTTGCCCCTTACTGCCCCTCCTGCCAGCCTGGTCATCCCACGCAGCCTGCTGGTCGTTACTGTGATGGGATCCCGGACAATTTGCATATTCCACTATTACTAGTATAGATGTATCCACCATTATAGTACCATACAGAATAGTTTCACTACCCTAAACATCCTCTGTGATCTACATATTTATCCCTCTCTCTCTGTTAACCCCTGGCAACTATTGCACTGACCTTTTGACTGTTCTGTTACTTTGCCTTTTCCAGAATGCCAAATAGTTGAAATCAGACAGTTTGCAGCCTTTTCAAATTGGCTTCATTCACTTACTAATAGGCATTTAAGTTTCCTCCATGTCTTTTCTTGGCTTGACAACTCATATAGCCTTTCATTGTAACACTCATCTTGAACACTGGAATGGAGACTAGAGAGACCTTGCACTCTAACATTATCTATGGCACCCACCAGCTCCATTCACCATCTAGATTGATGTAAACAAGAGTCCTTTTCCCCTTCTCTGCACGAATGCCAAAAAAGTGACTCAAAAAAGTGAGGGTTCCCCAGCCTGCCCGCTGGCTTTCTGTGTGAGGGAGGAGAGGTGGGATTAGGTGAATATAACAGCTCAACTCTGGACTTTTCACTGATGATTGTGACTTTCTCTCGGGACACCACAGGGAGCTCAAAGAGGCTCACGCAGCAGAGCTCAGTGAGTTGGAGAACAACTACAAAGCAGCCTTAAAGGAAGAGAAGTTGGCTTCCCAAGAAAAACTAGGTACGTTCAGGACCTGGAAGAATGACCATGATGAAAGGGCGGAAGGCTGACCATGTGGGTCTAGGGCTGAGGAACTCTCATGGCCATGAGTGGGCTTTAGCTAGACTTTCAAGGTTTCCTCTTAAGCTGAGGAAGAGGGAATGATTGAGAATGAAACTAAAAAGAGGGAAGCCATGCCTACCAATGTCCTTCTTACCCTTTGTATCAAGTCTTAGTTTCCCCATCTGGAAATTGAGGATAGTAATATTGGCCTTTTATCAGCATGATAAAAATAAGAAAGCACTTTTTAAAGTTCTGCAAATATAATGCTATTCTAATTCAGCAAGTTTGCTCACCAGCCAAATGGTGGTGCTTCATTAAATTCTAACTGACACACTATGATTTGTGTGGCCTCATAATCCATAGGGGTTGTGTTGGCCATTTATCCCATTGTTTATGCTGTTCCTGAGAAGAGGAAGTGTGTCTTCTTCAGAATTCTGAGTTCATAGACTAATCTCCACAAAGAGGAGACATTCTATAGCCTTCTCCCCTTCCATTGCCTTTCATTTTTTTTAAGGTGGTATTTATACCTTGCTGATTGCCAAGATTTTTTTAAAGAGAACATGTATTGTTTTCAAAATCAGTGTACACTAGGAAGTGTGATTTTAAAAAGAGAGAGGCAGGTGCAGGCAGATTTTGCTTCTCTTCTTCCAAAGACTCAGGTTTATCCTGGGGCTTAGTTCTCAGACTTGGTGTCCATCAGAATCGCCTGAGAAACATATTATCGACAGATACTGGGGCTCTCCTCTGAGAGCTCGATTCGGTAGGGTTGGGGTGGGGTTCAGGCATCTAATAAGAGTAGTTTCTAATAAGCCTCCAGAGTGATTTCTGAGGTACACCATGGTTTTACCACCCAAGGGATGAGTTTGACATGGGGAAGGTGTGCAAGAGAGCTCCCATTTGAATTTGAAAGTGTGCATTTCAGAGCAATAATGATGATCCTGTTGTTTTCCTTTTGTCCAGAGGAGATGGGAAAGGAATACAAGTATTTGAAGAATATGTTTTTTATGTATCAGGTGAGATCCAGAACTCCTCATTGGATTATGAGAGTAAGAGAAGCAAGACTCATTCTCTTGCTTGATGATGATGGGACGAATCTAGAGCTCTGCCCCAGAAAATAATTCCAGCAGCTCCCCAGCATCCTTGCACCTAAGTGGCACACACTAACTGCGCCCAGGGAGGAGAGTGCACTTCGGACTATGATGGCTCCCGTGCGTGACAAGTCAGTCACCCAGGCCTAAAGAAGCCCATCAAAAAATACGTTTGTGATTACAAAAGTAGTACCTGCTCAGTGCTATTTTATTTTATTTTTAGTGGGGGTTTTAAAAGGAAATACATAAACCAACAGCAGCAACAAAAAGAAAAACTGTCACTGCCCCAAGACAATGACTGATCATATTTGTACTTTGTGACATCTTAGATTTTAATAGAGTTCTGGGTCAAAAGGAGTAACCATTGTTAAGGTCTTTGATACATTTGGCCAAATTTCCACCCAAAAAGACTGTATCCCTCTAGCACAGTGGTTCTCAACCTTGACTGCACATTAGAATCATCTGGGAATCTTTTTAAAATCCTGATTTCTGGGCCTCATCCTCCGGAAATTCTGTTTCTTTGTTACTAATGTTGTGGCCTCACCCCATAACAAAGAAACAGAATTTCCGGAGGATGAGGCCCAGAAATCAGGATTTTAACAAGATTCCCAGGTGATTCTAATGTGCAGCCAAGGTTGAGAACCACTGCTCTAGCACAGTGGTCGGCAAACTGCGGCTCATGAGCCACATGCGGCTCTTTGGCCCCTTGAGTGTGGCTCTTCCACAAAATACCACATGCGGGCGTGCACGTACAGTGCAATTGAAACTCCGTGGCCCATGCACAGAAGTCTAGCAGAACATGGAAGTGCTGTAGCATCTCGGGGCATAACCCATTCATTTAATCAACTAATTTGATGGAGGCCAAGGGACAGTTAGGGCAGGATTTCTTCCTAGGGGATGAGAGAGTGGGAGGTAGGGAATGGACAGGGAAGGGCTAAGGCAGCAAGCCCCCATCCTATGGTGACCAACTAATCCCGGTTTGCCTGGGACTTTTGGGTTTTAGCATCAAAAGTCTGGAGTCCCAGGAAACAACTCAGTCCCAGGCAAACAAGGATAGTTGATCATCCTATCAAAGGGGGAAATCAAGTAAAGCACCAGCATCACCTCTGAAATTCAATTTACCACTCATAGTTTCAGTTTTGAACTAGAATCCAAAGCTCATTTTTCAGGATGTACCTTCATACAGTCAGGGAAGTGTCATAGACCAGAGCCTAAGAGACGCGTCAGGTTGATGAGCAGGTAAGCTGCCCCAGTTCCTATGTATACTTGGTGTTCGCTTCAATCTGGGCCTCTCCAGAGCGTGTGACCTCTCTGGAAACAGCTGCCCACCGGCCTTGAAAATGAGAGAGCCTCTATTTAAATGGCCACAATTACAAACGAGCTCTGATGCCCAAGCCCAGTGTAAATTCTGTTGCTAACCGCGCAAGGAGGGCAGTCAGGATTCTGAGTGGCAGCTTCCGGGTCCTGGGCCCCCCCTTCTGAGGTCCCACCATCATGAAGTGGTTAGGCTTATTTAACGTTAACCACAAAGGAAGTTAGATTTACTGAGGGAAACGAACACTTTGAAAAACATCTTGTTTTCTAAGTGGTCACGTTAACTAGTGGGCATTTCTTTTGTTTTTTTGTGTGCTCTTTTTGAGTCATGAGTCAGAGGGAGTTGACAAGTGATTCTTTAACATGGGGAACACTACCTGTCTTTAAACTCTGCAGACACGCAGAGCCAGGCGTTTAAGCTTCTGTCATGCTCAAGGGGCTGGGCTGGAATTTACTTTCCCAGTCACTCACATAGGGCCCCCACCCCAGCAAGGGTCTCAGGTGAGGGAAGCTGACAGGGCCCAGTGCTGGGCCTTAGGCCAGTGTGCACCTTTCTCAGGGCCCTTTGCTTCTGTTGCCATTATGTCTCCACAGGACAGCCTTTATGATGAAATGGAAGATAAGTTGTCAAAGAAGAAGGCAGAATGGGAGAAGGATGAGAAGTCAGAGCGGGAAAAGATCCTGCTACAGCAAAGTGAGTACAGAAGCTTCTGACATCTTGGCGATAGGTGTACCGAAAAACCGCCATGAAGCTTGGTCTTGACTCAAGGAAGGCAGCCTTGGATTCACCAAGGTGATGAGCCACATGGCTAGACTCCCGAATGGAAGGTGCCTGGAGTTTGCAAGAAAGTGACAGGAGTGGAGTCTTTTATGAAGTTCAGCCACCTGAGATTCTAAGCCTACACCTTCCAAAACTCACTGATTCCAAGTTTGGCCATCATGGGCTGGAACAAGCTTTGGAACATCTGTAAGAATGTGGACTTGTTATCTAGTTACAGGTGACTCCAAAGTTCCAGGAAAAAAATTCTTGAATTAGGTTTCAAATATTCAGTTGTTGGGGGAGGGGCAGCACAATCCATTGTACTCTATATTCCCCCCCCCCAAGTAAGCCATGTTTGAGATATATATATATATATATAACACTGTATAAGTTTAAAGTATATGACATTGATTTGATACATTTATATATTGCTATATATTTTTTAATATTTTTTTATTGATTTCAGAGAGGGAGAGAGAGTTAGAAACATCAGTGATGAGAGAGAATCATTGATTAGCTGCCTCCTGCATGCCCCCCACTGGGGATCAAGCCCTCAACCCAGGCACATGCCCTGACCAGGAATTAAACCGTGACCTCCTGGTTCATAGGTCAACACTCAACCACTGAGCCATACCAGCCATGGCTTGCTATATATTTTTAATATTTCCAACACTTAACTCAAAGTTTGGATCATACATAGGTGAGCTTTCTACCCCCCTGAGCATCTGCATAAATGGAAAAAGGAGAGAGAAATTTATGGAGATTCTGTTCCCTGACCTAGAAGACTAGTTGAGGTAGGAGTGGGACCTCTACAAACCTATTTCACATCCTACCCCAACCTAATTCATATCAAATTTAGTTGCTTTAACAAATTACTCATTTAAATGCAGCTACCCCTGGAAAAGTTTAATTCTTGCGGCTATTCCTACCCCGGTGGGATACTGGACTGCTAGAAGGTAGCATGAAGACCCTGGAGTTAAGACTGGGAATGGAACATGGAGCTGCTCCTGTTGGAGGCTTTGCTTAGAATCTTGGTGTAGCATAGCCCAGGTCAATTCCCAGACTCCTAGCTACTCATACTATACTCATCCCTTGTTGTCAAGGTCTAAGTTAAGATGTGACAACTAGTTTTTGGAGACCAGGCTTTAGCTGCTCACAGTGTAGCTCAGACCAGACTTACCCTATAAGCCTGGGAGTTGCCTCCTTATCCATTCAGTACTATGATGTTGAAGAAGAAATTTGTTAGCCCCATCCCCCCTGCTTCCTTCTGTTCAATATTGATTGGATCTCTCCTGGCAGGTTCCACCCCAAAAAAGAAAAGTTTAAGCCTATTTCTACCCCAGGGCTAAGTGTGGAATGTCTCTTATAGGGCTGGAAAAGTCATGTTAGCCAAGAGCTATATTTTAAGACTAGAGGCCTCGTGCACAAAACTTGGCAGTGGGAGGAGGGTCAGGGTGCCCTCAGCCCAGCCTGTGCCCTCTTGCAGTCTTGGAGCCGTCAGTTGGAAATCTTAGCACTGCTGCAGAGGCGGGAGAGGCTCCCGCCACCACCCCAAGCTTGCCAGCCATGAGCCAGACTCAGGGCTTCTGGTTGAGCAGCGCTTCCCCTGTGGGAGCACACTGACCACCAGGGGGCAGCTCCTGCATTGAGCATCTGCCCCCTGGTGTTAAGTGTACATCATAGCAACCTGTCGTTCTGCTTTTATCCTATACTAGTAGCCCAGTGCACGAAATTCATGCACATTAAAAGGGAATTAATTGTCCTAACCGGTTTGGCTCAGTGGATAGAGCATCGGCCTGTGGACTCAAGGGTCCCA